>NW_012148507.1:5070355-5090448 GCF_000956105.1 Propithecus coquereli
GGTTTTATTTTTGCTCCTGTGATCAGATTAGCCCTGAACTCGGAGCTTTGTCCTCTCATCCCATCCCACAGTTCCAGTAGCTGACTTGGCACACACAGTGTGGCGTGGCCTGGACATTGAGACAGGATGCAAATGATGGTGCACAGATCACCAAGCCACAGTATGAGCACCAGCAAGCTGCTTGGCTTAGTCCAAGAGTGTGAGCATTTCAAAGCTTCCCTTGGTTTGCAGAGACAATGAACAGGACAAGCAGATGAAGAACCCAGTTCAAAGACTAAGTAAAGAACGTTTGGAGCATAAACAAGCTCTCCTTGGATCAGGCTATGTTACGATGTCAAGTTTTAGTAAGTACATAAATGGTTATGTTTTCCCCCAAAATTGCTGCACAGGTGGGAGATCAAAGAGAGATGAAGCAAATGAGCTGGCAGTTTAGAACAAATTAAAAAACAGTGTCTGATATTAACATGCAAAACACCAATACTGCATATGTACGACAACCAGCGGAATATTGAATAGGATTTTTATTTTCATTCAACTGCCAGCTTCTGTCAGTGGGCACTTCACAAGCTGGGAGAGGGGAGGAGAAAATGAGGAGATGCTTTTCCAATTGTCAAGCCCAGAAGACCCGTCAGGTTCCTGCTTCCAGTGAAAGCAGATTATAAGTCAGGAAGAGAAGTGGCACAATTGAAGGAGACCTTAAAAAATGGAACTGGAAGAGAGCCAGATTTCGCATGCAAGGGGTGTTTTGGGGGGAATAAAGCCTTCTGGCAGTTTGGTTGTGTTTATTCCAAAACGTTTGCGGGGAAAGCAGAGCGTATTTGCATTTTGTAAGCAAATGATGATAATAATAGGTTTCTGAGAGATATAAATCAAAGAAGATTCAATAAAAACAGAAAATTTTGAATATGCATGCTTTGACCCTCCCCCACCCTTATAAACAGAGACTCCAGATGACAGCATTTGTTATCCCCAAATTCTGTGCAGGGGATGACCAGAGCGCCTTGATGCAGCCGCTTGCTAGGTTCAGTTTCTGGTTGGGGGACACTGCAGGGCTCTCTGCTCTTACTGTGACCACAGCCCTCCCCCTGCCCCAATCCTGACCTCCCCATCACTCTGCCATCCTGCCTACAACTTGGACACATGATGACGGGGCTGTTCTACCTGCTTCTTCCCAGCATCCACCACTTATTCAAAGAACAAGGTCTCCTGATCAACACACTTTGGCTAGTTCTCAAATATGACGCAGCTACAATAATTACTCTATATTGATTGGAGTAAATAAACCTCTCATTATACCAGTCGATCTGTTCATCCAACTTGACTCAAAAGGCACTTCTAGAAAATTCTTTGACATACAGTAAGATTTTTCTGACTTTACAAAAGGAAAAAGCTTATAGAGACTGACATATAGTTCATTGATTCCTTCATTCCACAGTACTTATTAAATGTGCAGGCACTACCCAGGTGAACTATCTCTTTTTTATTTCCTCCTAAGTTAGCTGTAGTTATTCACAGCTGCTGGAAAATAGCTTGTTTCCCAAAACAAATGGACCAGAATTATATATGGCTCTTGGACCTTCTGCGGTTTTATTCACAGATAATCTCCAACCTGCACACATTGGTGGTCACCAGATACAGCGAGATTCTATCAGATAACCATTTTACATGGATCTCAGGACCTGCCACTGGGTCACCATATGATAAGTTTCCCTCAGCAGAAGTGGAAGGAGCTCATAGGTGGGTCTCCCCTTAAACATCTCTCTTTAAACCTTTTTTTAAACCATTTTTGTGTTTTTGTTCCAAAGTAATATGTGAATACAGATTGAAAAATGAAATAATAATAAAGATTAAATTATAATGAAAGTCAACAACCTATTGTACTACCTTTCCCTATTCTGAGTCCTGCACCCGGAGAAAATGACTTCATCTGTTTCTGCTTTTATTCTTTTCCTGATGCTTACCTACGTGTATCTAAGTAGTACTTAGATTGCACTTTTCTTGTTTTCTTTTTCTTTCTTTTTTTTATTTTGAGGAGAAGGACATAGAAGTTTATTGCTTTGCCAGCAAAGGAGGAAAATGGCAGACTCTATCATCTCGAAATCCAAATTCTTGTCCATAAGTAGAAGTACAGAGCCTTTAAAGGGAGGGCCCTCAGTTCTAGGCTATTGTTAACGATTCTAATCATCCCTAGATTGTGCTTTTCATTCATTCCTTCATTTATTCTAGAAATAAGTGCTTATCATATGCCAGAACTTTTCTAGGAACATAAATTAAAAAGTGTTTTTACAAATTATACCTACTTGACCTATTACTGCAAATGTGTTGCAACCTCTTATCTGTTGATGAACTTCTGCAAGCTCTCCTTGTTATTATGGATTTGCATCCTTTTGGGGCCAATGTATATAATTTTAAGAAAGTCTGAGGAAATGGAGGAGATAAGCATTGTGGCTGGTCCACCACCTCCAACAGAAACATTCTGATCTCTTTGTGCGAAGTCATTGGTTGCATAAAAACCTAGAACGAGTTGAGCTCACGTTAGCACACAGGAACCAGACTCATGTCGCCTCTGCCATGTTAGAGCAAACGTGGGATGGTAGAAAAGCACCAAATTGGGGGTCTGTGATGCTTAGGCCACAACCATAACCATGTGAACCACAGCATTCACAGTGCTTGGCAGGTCAGAGTGAGCTAACATCCTTATGTATTATTATACATAATGTAGTTAGCATTTGTTTTAGCTCATGCTATTTGCCAAGTACCGTGAAGGCTGCACTGACTTTCTCCTTTAAAGTAGTTACTAATATTATTCTAGCTTTCAAATGAGAGAACGAATGCCTAGTTAGGTAGCATTTTTCCAAGATTTCACAACTGAACTGGGATTTATATCCAAACCTGTTTCTAGGGCTCATGTTTATTTCATTTCCCCTTTCAGGTAAGTCTATTCAATAAACATACATTGAAGTTCTACCGCTTGCCCAGTACTGTGGTCTGCTACTAGGTTCTGGGGACAAGAAGATGAATAAGGCACACATCAGACACCTATGAGGACCCTGTTTACACCCTGGTGGGCTCACCTCTGATTCCAGGCGTGTCCCGAGACAAGACTCCCAGGTGGGCTCTGATTTCTGATTCACTGTGCTGACAGCTCCTCCTTCCAAGCATGTTCCAAGTCTTCTCTTCCCGTGGGTACCACCAGGAGCTGGAGCTGTCTGTCCCGGATCCTGTGGAGAGGGGAATGTATGGGTTATCACCCAGGACACCCCTCCAGAGCTAGGGGTCACCAGCTGGTGGATAAACAGTGGATGGTTTCAGTAGACATTCTGTGGGCCCCTCAGTAGTCCCCAGGGGAATTAGGTCCCCATCGTTCACGGCAGCAACCCCTCAATCACATTTTCATATTGGCTTCTCCTCCTTCCCTGACCTTGTTCCTCAGTCTTCACTCTCCTCAGCCCTTCATTTCTGCTCCCTGGGATCACCTCCTAAACACGTCACTCCTACGCTTGCCTTTGCCTCCCAGACTGGTCCAAGGGAACTCAAGTCAAGCTGTATGGCAAGGGGCAACCCAGTATGTTTCGGTAAGTGTTTAGCTAGGGGATGTGGACACACAGAATTAGGAGTACTTAGCCTAGAAGACAGAGAAGACTTCTGAAGGAGGTGATACCTGAAGGATAAATCAAGTTTCCTATATTTACAGGAATGAACGAAATGAGCAAAACAGAACTAAATGTGAAACATGGGCATTCACTATTCACTTTTTTTTTTTTTTTTTTTTTGAGATAGGGTCTTGCTCTGTTTCCTGGGCTAGAGTGCAGTGATGTGAGGATAGCTCACTGCAGCCTCAAACTCCTGGGCTCAAACAATCCTCCTGCCTTGGCCTCCCCAAATGCTGGGACTACAGGTGTGAGCCACTGCTCCCAGCCCCACTTCTTTCCATAATTATTTATTGGGCAATTTTTGTAATCTGTCTTTGGAAGTTTGGATTGCTCGTGGGAAGGAAGTCCTCTCAGACAAGCAAAATATGAAAATGCTGTGTTTTCCTTTAAACTCCAACACTGTCTTTCCTACATATAAGCAAAGCTCAAGTAGCACTTACTCTGGCATGATCTTGAGCCTAGAAGGGACGATGAACAATAATCTCAATATGTGGTCTTCTTAGCAGCTCATCCACTATGGCTCAAAGCAGGGCTTGAACTTCTCTGTGCTCCTTTTGTGTATCTATCTAGCTACAAGGGGGGTGAGAGCAAAGAAAGCAGTTTTTAGGCTCACCCCAAGCCCTGAGTTTGAAGAGGTAAGTTCCACCTACCACACAGCGCTCACGATGGGTGTAGTGAGGAGTGGGGCAGAGGCTACAGTCGCACTTGGCCGTCGGCTTCTGCGAGCAGCTCATCTCCACCTGTGGTCTCTGGCAGAACCTCTCTGGAAAGTTTCTAACTAAAATTATAATACTGACTGTCTCCATTTAATAATGAATGCAAAATAAGGGATGTGTTTCCTTCCAAATTAGAAAGGACAAACTGAATGAAGGTCAGCTTGACAAAATAGAAATAAGATAAACTTTTAATATCATCTGAGCTTGACTCCTGGCTCTTCCACTCGCTGGTTGTACTTTGCAGGTGTTACAACCTCTTGGATATCAAGTCCATTATCTTTCATACTTTAGACAATATTTACCTTCTGTGACTATTCCAAGTATCAAAATAAATGCATATAAAAATGGCTGTCTCTAAACAAATGGTAGGTTCTGCTATTATTATCATGAATAATGGAAAGTATTAGTATCCCATACATAAAAAAGAAATTCCAGATCCTTAGAACGACCTTCTCTTTGAGCTCGGCCTATGATGACACTGCACACGAGAACTTAGGGTCTCCACCACGGATGTATATTCTTTTTCCTTTGGCCTGAAGTTTTAAGCTGCTTACAACGTGTGGAATTCAAAGCTGCAGGCACACGACTGTCAAAACTGTCAGGAAGATTAACAACAGGTATTCGAAAAGAAAACAGCAGGCAGTTAAGGAGCTGTTCTTTGGGTATGATTTATGAAGGTTTTCATGACGAGACCGTGGTTTTGATGAGAAAACAGTACACATTTCATGAAACTCAACTACATGGGTGTTTCAGTAAACAAGTTGCTTTTGGCCAGTAAATGCTATTCATAGACCTAAAGCATCCTTGAGACTAAACAAAGGGAAATACCAGAGTGATATACAGGGAGCCCCAAGGTACACTTCAACAGAATAAACTCTTTGTGTTCCCCATTTTATATGTCATCTGAACCACAGGTGACCCTTCATTTATATTTTACAGGGGTATCAATTTATCAGCCTGCAGCCAGGCCTTCCAGAAAGTACCCAAGTTATTTTATTAAGTGTGACTGTAAAATTATTGATATGTTAAAGATAAAAAAGTCTCATAAAACTGTATTTAAAATATGAAGGCACAAAAAAGGGTTTAGAGTTATAGTTCACCACTATGATCATCTGAATTATTCAGTCATTACAAAGGCTTAGGTCCACAAGATTTCTGCTAGAATATATTTAATATGACAATAGCGCCATTTAGGAGGTAGTGCACACACACACACACACGTATAATTTGCACACTACTTGTTTCTCGTGGTAATTGTTTATAACTACTTTACTCTCTTATTTTCGAATCTATTTGATTTGAGCTCTGTTTTTCTTTCCAGACAGTCTTTTGAGTAATCAACCAATTTGAACCAATTTGGGAAGGAGGTGTTGTGGTAAGCGATTTATCCATTATTCTTATCCACCACAAGGCACAAAAAATCCATCAGGAACTACCTTAACCCTGCCTGGGCTTCAGCTCTCTTGGGTTCTGCCATATTTTTCATCTGCTGCCTTCTGTTCCAGAGGAGCAGTTATAGCCTAAACCAGGTGCACCTACTGGAATAACTTGATTGGGAAGATTATATCTAAACAAGGATCAGCTATTAAGTTTCATCAAGCCACATTTTTGCTCTATTTCATAGAAACAGCAGGTGAGTTAGACTGGTTGCTTGCTAAAGAAAAATACATTAAGAAGGCTTAAACCTCAAGCAAGCATGGATATAGACGTGTTGTCAGTGATAAAAATCTAACCTGTAGGACATTTCTACAGCTATAATCTAGATGATTGAAGTGAACATTACTATTTTAGGTTTAACACAGAGGATTTTGTGCCTCCAGGGGGACTTTTGAATCCCCAGACAGTCCCCAGCACCACTGAAAAATGTCTCTACACGTTACGCAGCTACATGGAATCCGATGAAAATATTTAGAACATACGTCTTCAGCAATGGCTTCTTGGCTGCTGCAAATATATCAAAATGACTATGCTTGGGCAAAATGGGAGAGAAGAAGGGAAGTGACAGTTTTAAGAAGATTAAAAAACCAACCAACTTTTAGGAAGATTAAAAAAGAGAGAGCCAGGAGGATCATTTATAAAAAGAAGGATGTAAATTCTTTGCAACCTGATTGGTTTTCCCTGGAATTTGTCTGCCTTAATGAAACTGTTATTCCTGAAGGACCGCAAGCCTTTTCTTTAAATGTGAATGAAGTCTTATGTAGGATTGGCATATTGCTAGTCTCTGGCCTCAGGAGACTATCTCTGAAGACCTAATTAGGTTACAAACATGTGATAATGAGTTTAGCATTCCTCATGCAGGGGGGTATAGGGTGGCTGATTTCTGAATGTTGGATGGTTAACACTTCCCAAAGCATTCCCTTTGTAAACTCTACATATTACTATTTTTCTACCTTTCAAACAACAACTAAGTTATCATCAAAGACTCATTTTAATCAGGTGACCTTTTCTGCAGTGAAAACATTAAAGATGTCTGGGGTTTTTTATTGACTTCCTTTAAGATAGAATTACCCACAAAATGTGCACATTTTCTTAAAATTTTTTAAAAACTTTTCTGCCAAATATAGTAACAAGTCCAATTTATTTAATTTTTTAAAAAATCAATCAATCCAAGGAAATAAAGAGCAAACATAAGCTCAAAATGGTGTTTGAACCAAACTATATTCATATTCGAAGCTTTATAAACCAAAGCTTCACTTGCTAGCAGTCTCTGATGATGAGCTGATGATAATCCATTATTATCTCACTCAAGGCAGAGCTAACACATGCAGCTGAAAAGAGAATGAACTTGGGAATCACAGGGGAACAAGCCACTCAAATTTTCTGAGCATTTTCTCAACTACGCAATGGAAATAATATGTACCTCCTATTGTAGTATCTCTAATTAAATTAGGTAATGGAAGAGAAAGCATTTTGTCCAAGAGAAATTATTGCACAGTAGAAGTCATTTTGATTTGTTCGGAACCATACAAATCTCCCTGTGGCCAATACAAATATTACTGGCAGTTCAAGAATTCATTGAAGTATTGGCTAATGAGATCATAGATTTTATTATAATTGGGTCAATTATAGAAATCACAGAGCATTTAATATTGGCCACCCAGATGAAAACACATGCCATTACCCACCTAAATGTATACGTTATCCACCAGGGTGGAAGAGTAGTAGCCACTACTGGAAACTCCTCTAGGAAGAGGTGTATGGTCTGCTTATTATAGGTGTAGCAGAACAGTCCAACTGGTCAGATGATTCAGGATTACACATAAAAGAAATGCTGTTGCAGAGGTGGTATTTGCATGAATAATACATAGGTAAACTGCACTGTAAGTTTCAAAAGCACAAGGATCTTTGTCTATTTTGTTCACCCTCTACCCCAATAGCATGGACAATTTGTTATACATGGTATGGACTGAATACATATTTATTGATCATGAGAGTAAAATAAAGAAAAAAAGAATGAAATCACTGATAAGTCATTTTGGACCTCAATTTTCTGTATCTCTGGAGGCATAGCAGACTTCAATAAACTAGTTCAATGGCTCTAGAGAGTAACCAGAGCTTGGTAGCCCAAAATGAGTTCATTCTTCCTTTGGTTGGACTGGCTTGGGGCATCTTAAAGAGAGTTTCTGTTCTGTGCAGGGATCAGCTAGTTCCTTCAGAGATGGCTCTGTCCTCTTCTGCCAGTACATATATGTTTACATTCCTGCTCAAGCAATCCTGGTCTGTTCTGTTATTTGATCATGAACTCTACTTCTCTCCTCAAGCTCATTTCTGAACAAGGAAAGAACTGGTTCTAGAGGTCTAAGTAAATTTTCTTCAAAAGGCAGGTGATACCTAGTATGCTCTGAGGTTCTAAATCTATTCAGTAGATTATGTCCATAAGAAAATCAATTTTAAAAAAACCTTATGAGGTACTTACTGTGTACAAGACACTTCATGGGACCCTATGTATTCAAATAGAAGATACTGCATTTGAAAGAGCTTAACATTTTATTGCATGGGTATTATCTGTACAGATGACACTTTCTGACCATAGGTGATATAAAAAAGAGACAATAGAAATTATGTTAGGCTGGACTTCAAGGTAGAAATGAGATTTCAGCTATTCCAGGAGGATGGTTTTGATAGCAAAGGAGGATGGAAAGTGCATTCTAGAAAAGGAGAATATAATATGCAAAGATTTTTAAAAAGTGAAAAAGTACAAGATGCATTTGGTAAAATAAAAGAATGATTACTGGAATAAGGAAATATAAGAAAGTATGGTAGAAGATAAAATTATTTTTTTAAAAAGTAGCATTTAAATTAATGCCTTTTTGACTTGAAGTGGCATAGCAGAAGGCTTTCAGGGGCCAGGAAGGGACACAAATCTTTGAATAAGGAAAAAAAAAATATCCAGGGTGCAGCAACCTGCAAAGAACTAGAAGAGGACATTTTCAAATTAATAGTGCTGAAATCCATTTTGTAAAGCACTGAATTGACCAAAAAAAAAAAAAAAAAAAGATCTTCCTGCAAGCTACCATTTTGCAATCTGTAATAAAGAACAAGCAAAATAAATAAAAATGAGAACGGCTTGAAATAAAATAGAAATGCTCAGTAAAGTTAAATTTGATATGTATACATTTTTACACATAAGCTCAAGGCCTCTTTGTTAACAGAAAGAAGAACTACAAATTTCTTTTCCAAAACTCAAGTTATTTCAGGTAGATGTTCTCACTTCTCCCTAAATCTTAGTATGCCTTGGAGCAGTGGTTCTCAAACTTTATCCTGCATCAGAACCAACTGGTGAGACTGTGAAAACATACACTGTTCAACTCCATTTCCAGAGCTTCTGATTCTGTGGGTCTAGGATGGGGTTCGAGTATTTGGTTTTGTAAGAAGTTACCAACTGATGCTGATGCTTCCGGTTTGAAAACTACACTTTGAGAATCAAGGTTCTAGATCAGCCTGACATTGAAGTTCCACTGCTACTGCTATATAATTGGGTTGTAAAGAACATCGGTAAATACCACAACATTTCTCAAACCTAAGTGTTCTTTGGATGATTTATACACATTGGTTTTGGTTGAAATACAACATAGGTTAAACCTATTTATGTTTGAGGATTAAAAATATATTTTAAGAAGAACATTGGGCGTGGCAGGGAAGAAGAAAGACCCTCTCTTCCAGGACATGCATTTATTAAGTCCTCAATTTTTAGCACATAAAAATCTCCTACCCAGCTTGGCTGCTCTTAAAACATATTATTTAGATTTAATTAGCAATGTAGAACAGCTACATCCTAGCTACATCTGCCAGGTAGTTTAGTCTTAACTTCACCCAGTATCTATTTTAAAAAAGCCAAAAGAAATTATATTTGTTAAACATTGTCTGAAGGATGCAGAGGCCACACATTCCTCTCTAGGTAATTTGTATGTTGGGGACATAGTGGACCGTTACTGTCAATTGTGGAAAACACTGGGAGCGATTTATTAGTAATGAGAGTTAAAGGAGTACAATTTGCAAATTATTTATTTAAAACAAATAATTAGAGCAGATGTAAGGTTATTCCTCCAATGTCATTCTGGCTAACTTGCATTCTGAAATGGGTTATTCAAGTGGGAGAGAAAGTCTAGGAATTGAACCCTATCTTATGCGTGTCTTTAGCAGTGTATCTGTCATGGAAGCATCACCTGTCATGTATCCAAAAAAAACAAAAAACAAAAAAACTGAAACTCTCACTTAGATACACTTAAATATGCCCCCAGATCATAATCACCTGGAATGCTTGTTACAATGCATATTCTAGGTTTCCATTCTAAGCCTGTTGAATAAGAACCTTCTGAGTAGTCGGGGCCCAAGAGTCTACACCTTAATGAGTTACTCAGCTGATTCTAATGCCTGTTAACATTTGAGAACTGTCTTCCCTGAACCCCCAATTCCAATGCCCTGCAAAGCTGCACAGAAAAGTGACATCCTTGTCCTACATTGCAGGCCTTTGAAAGAAATTGTTGGCTGGTCTACTTTGGCATCTACTTTAACAAAACACTAAGAGGGAGTTCTTTGTTGTATTCTACATCAGCTTATTGATGATGACTCTAAGGGAAAAAAAAGTTTCGATTTTAAGTATTAATTGTCAAAGTTAAAATAAAAATGCAGAGACGAAGCTCTAAATTTAACATTTTATTTGGGAAGAAAGAATTGCAATTCAGGGCATACACACAGACCAGGCAGTCTACAGTGTGTTCGAAGAATAAAAAAGAAGGTTGAGGTTTTATAAAAAAGAGAAATGCTACATACTGCTCTTTCAGAAAGTTCATTGGTACCAGATAAGATTCCAGGGAGCTGGCATATTCCAATTGGTGGGCAATAGTGGTAGGCAAAAATTAGTCTGGAATTGCAGCAAATTATTTCAGCAGCTATAGATAAAAACGGGTCTCAGGTTACAACAGGCAGTTTCAGTAGCTGGGTTTGTAGAGAATCACATTCTTGGAGCAATGTTATGTGTCCTGAGTGCTTTTTTTTGCCTGGCTTCTTGACTCTGTTTTAGTTGGGTATGACAAGAATGACCAATTTGTACGATCAACTTTCACATAATGAATGTTATTTTCTTGGTTTGCTTCTGGTTAACCATTAGAAAGCATATTACCAGAGAAGACTTTTCCTTCTATAGGATTGTAAGAAGGGTTGGGGCCAAACTTGTGTTCTACTCTTAGTCAAGAGGACAGTGGTGGACATTTCTATAAGAGCTTCCTTCCTACCTCTATTTGATATCCCTGGACTTGTTTACGTTCATTTGTTTTCCTCTTTCATTTTCTCTTTCTTCTGTTATGCCTTTTTTTATTTTCTATGTCTTTTGTATGCAATCTTATATATTTGATGGAACAAAGTGGTATATAAGCCTGTGTGAATATATGCATATTGCAATTGGGCAAATGGTATAAACAAAGGTGATCTGGGACTTCATCAAAAAACAAAAATGCTCTTTTAGGAAAATATGAGAAATCATTGTCTAGCATTTATTCAATAATATTTAGTGTAGTGTTTCTTAAGATTTATTGTTAAAAGAATGTATAAAAATGCTAGAGGATATAGAAATGATCTTCTGAGATTGTGACCAGACCTCTGCGTGTGTGTATTTTTTTTCTGAATGTGTTTAGGTGCTGTGGTCTTTTCCCCCTATGTCTTTGCTTTGCATATTTTAAGAAGAGTTAAGGCCGGGTGCGGTGGCTCACGCCTGTAATCCTAGCACTCTAGGAGGCCGAGGCGGGTGGATTGTTTGAGCTCAGAAATTCGAGACCAGCCTGAGCAACAGCGAGACCCCGTCTCTACTAAAAAAAATAGAAAGAAATTATCTGGACAACTAAAAAAAATATATAGAAAAAATGAGCCAGGCATGGTGGCACATGCCTGTAGTCCCAGCTACTCAGGAGGCTGAGGCAGTAGGATCGCTTGAGCCCAGGAGTTTGAGGTTGCTGTGAGCTAGGCAGACGCCACAGCACTCACTCTAGCCAGGACAACAGAGTGAGACTCTGTCTCAAAATAAAAAAAATAAAAAATAAATAAAAAGAGTTAAAACTGTTGAGGAGATCTACTACAGCCAGGGAAGTAACCCATTCTAAAAGTGTTCAAAGTAAAGCAAAAACTCTTGGAAAAACAGTCTGTGTCTACACATAACTACCAAAAGATCCCTGAACTCAACCTCTTAATTTTGAATGTGTGCCCATCTGCACATGCGTGTGTGATATTGTAAGAAAAACTTATCTATTGTGGTTGAGCTTCCAGCTGCTTTAAATGAAAGGAAGTGATTTCTGAGACTGCAATCCCAGATACTGGTGAAGGCTCAGTATTGCAGAGAATGGGCTAGAGTCTAAATCTGCCTTGACACTGATCAGAGAAAGCACAAAACTCCAAGAAGGAAAATACTTTGTCTGGCAAATGTTTGAATAAAAAAGATGAAGTAGCTGGAAGGACTTCAGGGTAAAGTTTGTGGCAGGGAGAAAGTGGGACAACCACAGTGCACGTCCTTGAGTAGTTAGGGGATGAGGACAGAATTAGTTGACAAGAGAAGTGATTTTTAAAAATCAACTGTCCACTACTATAAGCTCATGTGTGAGTAGTTTAGAGCAGCTTTGCTGAAGGCTCCTAGTTTGTTAAAAAGAGCAGTGAACAGTGGATTCTTGATTCAGTCTCCATGTTCTAACCCTAAAACATCCCTCCACAATCAGGTAGATTATTATTAGAAGTCGCATTCGAAATCTAATTCCTAATCTGAGGAATTTTCAAGTTTCTGTTACATTCTTGTCTGTCAATGATAGCAAAGAAGTCATAGAATTTAGACTTGACCAATGGACAACCAATACAGAGTTAAAAAGTGAAATAAAAATCATGAAGTCTTTAAAAAGTTAAATGTGGGAGTCATGGTAATAAAAGCATAACCAACAATTAGGCTAAAAAGAAATGATGTTGATACCATACGATTGGAGTTTTTTACATAGTTTAAGTAGTTGGGTAATTAGAGGGGTCTGCCCAAGTTTTAGACGGGTAGTGAGAAATAAACTACCCTTTAAATTGAAATTAAATATTGATCTGGCTTAATAGTAATTGCTGATTTCCCTATTTCAGGTTGACTTTAGACAATTTATGTTCACCATCTCTGTCTCAAATTTCTTGCTAATGAAATGAGGGCAGTAATTTATGACACATTCCTTTAAGGTTCCTCCTGGCTGTGTGATCACACACATTTCTAGCACAGGCGCATGATGCATGAACCAGAAATATTAAAATTTGGATTTTCTGTGTATAATACGCATGTCTGCATATTATTTACTAACATATTTACTGTTTCTATTCCCTTCCTGCCAACACCAACACCAGAATGGATAAATCTGTAAGTTCAGAGACTTTAACCGTCCTGTTAACTGATAAGTCACCAGTGTCTAAAATAGTACCTGGGATATAAAAGGTACTCTATAAATACTTCTTGAATAAATTAATAGGAAGTCAGCAGTAGGAACACATATAAATCAGATTGCACTATTGTTGGCAGTGATTGAAATCTAAGAGAAAAAGAACAAAGGTGTGTGTGTGTGTGTGTGTGTGTGTGTGTGTGTGTGTGTGTGTTTGCCCAGAACAAACTGAGGAAGGGATCAAAAACCTTAAGTGTCAATCTAATTTTATTCCCCTACCAAAATTTAATTACTTAATAACCGAGAATTACTAACGTGTCCAAGAATGCTGGTTCTCTGACTCCTGGTTTTGCTGGATCTCACACTGAAGAAAACCAATTGCTCATGTTCATCCCTAATGCATTTTCTCAAACTATTTCCCCCAACTCTCTTCTTGATCCTGACTTAATCCATTATTGATGCTTCATGAGATTTATCTATCTCTTGTTGCCAGGCTCTTCTATCCTGTCTCTGGCTGTCGCTTCTACTAGACAAGAAGCACAGGCAAGAGGACTCTCTGAGGAGCCACCTGTCAGAGCTGTCCGATTGGACATCATTGCTGAGGTCTGAAAGCAAACACTGAAGGAAAATGCTAACAGAATGTGCTAAGACATGGCTGGGTTCTCTCAATCTCAAATCTAAGTCAATGCTGTAGAATACAAACTATCTTTAAGATCAAACACTGGACCCTAGTTTACTAAGACCTTAAGAAATATTGTCAGAAGAGTTTCCAGAATTTAAATAATGTCTAGACCACTCCCTTGTCTTAGGTGAATACCATGCATTTCCCTTTATCAATGGCTACCTTAACCAGGTCATTGTAACCAGAACAAATAACATAACAGATAAAAATTATCCTTTTCCCATATTCCACAGCACCCAAAATATGGGCCAAGTCTGTGCCATATATTAACTTCGTCTAATCATTCTGTATTATTTAATGGAATTGCAAAGCTAAGAGACTTGGTATGGCCATGATTAAACTTATGAAATGACCAAAATAAAAAACTGAACAAAAGTCAAAATGACATGTGCAGTTTCCAGAACATACATTCTAAAAACAGCCAACTGTAAGTAAATACAATGTGAAAAAGAAATCTCAGGCATAGTCTGTACGAGAGAAAGAGAATTATCAGGAGACTCCTCCCCTCTATTAGCAAGGGTCAGGTACCTGCAGTTCCCTAAGGCTCCAGGCGCCAGTGGAGCCTCAGCTCCTCTATCTGCCTTGAGTTGCTAGAATTAATCTCCTTATGCTCTTTATTGCAGGTTAGGCCAGGGACCACAAGAAGTCTAGGAATTCTGAGTCTCCCCTTTCCTCCTTTACCCAAATCCTTCTAGAACTCCACACAGCCTACATTCTGTCCCCATCACCAATCCCTGTTTGCTCCTGAAACCCTTCCACCGTGCCTTCTAGAATTCTAGAATTCATAACCACTTGCATTCTCACATTCCCGAATTTTTCTCTAAATGTTCTTATCATCTCCTCGCTCTAAAAGAAGACTGTTCTCTCCTGAGGGTACTGCTTTCCCAAAGCCCTCGGAATCAGTAAAACCTCAACTGCAGTCCTTTACTGTTGGTTATATCACTCATGCCCTTCCTCCCTTCAGCCGTCTACCAGCTCTTGGGTCGCTCGCCCACTGTCGCAGCTCTGGCTTGGTGCAACACTCTCCAACATCACCCAGTCTGACGTCATTGGAAGTTCAATGTCGAGTTAGATGATTCTCCCAATATCACAGCTTCATAGTTACTTGAACTCCTCTTCGCCCATGGTTTTGTCTTCGGGCAACTTCTCTTTTTAGGCACGAGATTACAACCTGTCTCTTCTACATCGGACATAATTCCAGCAAAAGTCCCCTCTTTCTTGCCTGAACAATATTTCCCTCTCTAAAAGATGATTGCCATCGGCAAACAAACATTGAGCTTTTTAAAAATCCACTCTTCACTCCAATTCCCTTTCTACGTGCTACCCCATTTCTCTTCTCTAATTTACAGCGAAGTTCGTATTGAATGGCCTATATCTGAAATTTTTACATTTTTTGTCTCTATTTTCTCTTTTACCCAAATAGGCTTTTATCACCTCATTGAAGGTGCTTTTGTCAAGGCCATCAGTGACCTCCAAGTTGTTAAACTGAATCATCAAAATTCAGTTCTGATCTTATAACATATATTAGAACATTTGACCCAGGTGGTCATGACCTCATCCTTGAACACTTTCTTGGTAGTTTTCCAGACTGCATTCTTCTTGTTTTCCTCTTACCTCATTGGTCACTCCTGTAGTCTGTTTGCTAGTTTCTCTTGCTTTGGCCTTTGTGTGATCTTAGCTCAGTCCCTAAACTTCTACTTCCCTTCACTATTAATGTTCCCTCCCCTGGTGATCCAATTCTGTCATGCAACTCTGATGATTCTCTAATTAATGTCTTAAGTCCCAACCTCTCTGCTAAACTCCTGAACTCCAGACTCATGTGTCTAATAGCCAACTCAACACCTACAGTATGATATCTATTAAGTAAATTAACTCGAACATGTAGCAAAATGAAAATGAACCCCTGGCCTTTTCCACAAGCTTTCTGCAGCCCCCACTAGCCTATTCCTCCCCTCAGCTCCTTTAATTGCAATTAATTCTTCTAAGTTGCTCAGACCAACAATCCTGGCATTACCTTTACCTCCCCTCTTTTTCTCACACCCCACATCAAACCTGTCAGCAAATTCTCTTGCACCTATTTTGAAAATACATCCGTGACCTGATCTTCCTATGTTACCACCTTGCCTCCTTCCTCCCTGGTCCAGTCCGGCGTCATCTCTTGCCTGGAATGTTGCAATAGCTTTGTAACTGGTCTCTTTGCTTTCACATTCATCTCTCTAACAGTCTATTTTTATACAAAGGCAGAAATCACTTCTCTGTTTTTATTCTCACAACACTTTTCTTTGTCATGCAAGGGAGTACAGTGGTCAGCTCTCTCTGCCCTGCAGTGCCCCAGTGATCCCTGCTTCATTTCCTACTACTCTGCCCATCCTTCATGCTGTTGCATTCACTGGTCTCCTTCTGTTTCCCAGGCAGGCCAAGCACGCTCCCAGCTCAGGGCCTGTGCATTTGCTGTCACATCTGCCTGGAACATTCTTACATACAGGTCTTCTCTCAGGTCAAGCCCTTCAGGGAAGCCTTCCTCGTCCACCCTATTTTTGTTGTCTGTGTACATCCACCCCACCTGTTATTTCTCTTCCCCGCTTTATTTTTCTGCATTAACTTCCACCTTCTAATATACAATATAACTCATGTGTAATTTCATTGTTTAGCCAAAGTGTCAAAAATATTGCTTAGCACACAGTAAATAATCAATATGTATTTAACATACGTGTACAGGAATGAATGAATAAGTGAATGAATAGGATAGTATTTGGCAGTTTCAACTCAGGAGCCAAGATATAAATAACTTATACCAAAGCATATGGTGAGGGAGTCTATGAAGCAAAATTACCATTGTAGATTCCCAGAATAGTAGGGTAACTCATGAACATCAAATGAATAAAACTTGTTGGAAATATCAAGAATTCATAGAATGGACTTTTGGAGGGAACTGTGCTGAGAGTACTGTCTCCTCTGTCCAATGGGGAAGAGTATTTCCCCTCTCTGAAGTCAAAAGAGAACTTCAACAGGGTTACTCATAGAAGTTCTCTCCATCCTCTACGTTTGGGTGTGGGTTACACAGCTCTGACAAACATAAAAGCAAGAGACTGTAGCTACTTTTCTGAGGAATGGGGACTCTAAGAGAATCTGTGTGAAGGGGAAGGAAGGAAGGAAAAGAAAGAGAGAAGGAAAGAAAGATTGGTAAGGTAGTAGCAGCCAGCTGGAAGCAAATGTAGTGCCATGTCCAAGAACAATGAAGTTATTGTTTCTAACAGGAGGATCTGAAAAACCTAGGAGTGCATCTTTGGGAGAGTCGATTCTAAATATCTGACAGACACAGAGAGCTAAAGTCCCCACAGGTCAAGACAAATAAAATTCCTATCCCTCTTGCCTCCTCTCCTTTCCCCAATTCTGAGCTCAACGGGGACCTAAACCACAAGAAGCAAGGGGAAGAAGGAGAAACACTGGGTGAAGAAAGAGAGGAGAAAAACACATAGACCCACTCAAGTGATACTACAGCCCATAGCAGGACCCAGACAAAGAAGGATGAATGTGAGATCAATTGAGATCAAGTTCAGAGTCTGAGTTTTCTTGGGCACTAGAAAAACAAATGTATTAATTAAAGCTATATGTGTATTTGTGACCATAAGATTTCAGCCAGGAGTCACTGGAAAAATCACGGGGACCTGATTATATTCTTTCAGAGACTGAGGCTAGGGGTAAAACAGCCCTACTTAGCAAGTTTAAATGTATAGTGGGAAACAAGTTTGCTTTAGTGAGCAAACATAAGTCAAGCTTATTCCACATTTACTACAAGATGATAAAGACCTGAAAGCAGAATATCTACTTCAGTGCAGGATTGTCCTTGAAAATAACAAAGACTCATGCTCTAACTGTGGCCTCCTAACAGTTCCGTACTCTCATATCACATTATCATTCCGGAAATAACAGGATCCATCAAGACATAACAGTGTAGCTCCTAGAATACAGAAACATCACAGTCCTTTAAAGGATTTATTTCTTTTCTCAAATCTTATACTTTATACTATAATTCATATCTTAAGACACAAGAATAGGCAATTAACCGTGTATATATCCATTTTTATAAAATAATTAACTGATGGGATAAGTAGTGAACACACAGTATGATGGTGTAAATTCAAATATATCAAACAAAAATACAACTGGAATACATATTCCAATTAAAAGATGATTGTGAGACTGAGATGAAAAAACTGAAGACAACTTATAAGAGGCACACTCAAAATACAAGGATACAAAATGGTTGAAAGTTAAAGGATAGAAAGATTTATACTTTGCAAACACTTACCAAAAAAAAGTTGGTGAACCTCAAAGCAAATTTTAAGGCAAGAGCATTCCTAGAGTGAAAGAGGGATAATCTATAATGATAAAAGGAAAATATAACCATTTTATATTTATATGCTCCTGAATATAAAGCCTCAAAATACAAAAAAAAAAATAAAAATGGGCAGAAGTGAACATAGAAATAGGCAAATACATGATAATAGTGGGAGACTTTAATACTCCTCTCTCAGTACTTGATAGGTCAAGCTGACAGCCAACCAGTAAGAATACAACTTGACTAACATACATTTTTGTAGAAACTGAAAATCATTTGGTGAAATTGACAAAAATGATTTTAAAATTCATATGCTCATGCATGGGACCCAAAATAGCAAAGATGATTTTAAAGAACATAGTTGGGGTACCTACAAAAGTTTGTATCAAAAATGTTATAAGATATATTTAAGACAGTGTTACATTAGTGCACAGATGAACATATAGAGCCCTGGAAAACAATCAAGAGTTTAGAAAAAAATAGCACAAATGTGGTCATCTGACTTAGGATAGAGGTGACCCTGCAGTGGTGAGAAAAGGATAGTATTTTCAGTAAACGGTACTGGTCAATTTGTTATCCGCATGGAAAAATAAACCTTAATTCCTACCTCACTCCATATACAAAATCAATTCCAGGTGAATTGTAAAGCTAAACATAAATGGTAAAGCAATACGTATACTAGTTGTAACAGAGAAGGGTATCTTAATGTCTTTCATATAGGCAAAAATTTCTTAAACAGGACACAGAAAATATTAACTATGGAACAAATTATTGAAATATTGGGCTACATTAAAATAAAGAAATTGTTTTATAAAAGGCTTTTTTGCTAAAAGAGTAAAAAAGCAACCCATGTAGTGGTAGAAGAGACTTGTAATATATATCTAACAAAGGATTCATAATCAGAATATATAAAAAAACTACTACAAGCCAATAAAAGGAAGATATAAGACAAAATAGAAAAACTGGCAAAGGACTGGATCAAGCCCTTCAAAAGGAGGATATCAAAATGATAACTTTGTTAAACTATATTTAATAAGGATGATCAAATAAGTGTAAATTAAAACCAAGTAAGATCCTACTGCATAGCCAGCAGAAATGCTTTAAAACAAACAAGCAAATTCCACTTAAACAAGTGTTGAGAGGCTAGGAAGCATCTGGACCCCTCAGCACTGGTGTGAGAGTAAGTTGGTGAATCATTTTAGAGACTATTTTAAAGTATCCACTGAAGTACTGCATATGCATACTCTAATCACCTAAGTATAAACTCAACTCAACAGAAATGTATACATATGAGTCCCAAAGGACAAGATCAAGAATGACAATAGAATCCTAATATGCAAATACCAAAAAATATTGAAAACAACCCAAATTCTTCATTCACTTTAGTAGTGTGGATAAATAGTTGCTACATACGACACAAGTGAACCTCACAAGCATATTATTGAGGAAAAGAAATCAGGCACAAAATAATGCATTTGGTACGATACCATTCATACACATCTCAAATGCATTGTGTTAGAAATCAGGACAGTGGGGCCGGGCGCGGTGGCTCACGCCTGTAATCCTAGCACTCTGGGAGGCCCAGGCGGGCGGATTGTTTGAGCTCAGGAGTTCGAGACCAGCCTGAGCAAGAGTGAAACCCCGTCTCTACTAAAAAATAGAAAGAAATTATCTCGATAACTAAAAATATATAGAAAAAATTAGCCGGGCATGATGGCGCATGCCTATAGTCCCAGCTACTCAGGAGGCTGAGGCAGTAGGATTGCTTGAGCCCAGGAGTTTGAGGTTGCTGTGAGCTAGGCTAATGCCATGGCACTC
>NW_012148507.1:5092822-5098957 GCF_000956105.1 Propithecus coquereli
GCTTAAGGTCAGGAGTTCAAGACCAGCCTGAGCAAGAGCGAGACCCCGTCTCTACTAAAAATAGAAAGAAATTAATCGGACAACTAAAAATATATATACAAAAAATTAGCCAGGCATGGTGGCGCATGCCTGTAGTCCCAGCTGCTCGGGAGGCTGAGGCAGGAGGATCACTTGAGCCCAGGAGTTTGAGGCTGCTGTGAGCTAGGCTGACGCCACAGCACTCACTCTAGCCAGGGCAAGAAATGAGACTCTATCTCAAAAAAAAAAAAAAAAAAAGCATTGCAATTCCAAGATTTTTAATGTTTTTCTGTATTTTCTTCTAAAATTTTAGGGAACTGTTCTCTATTTAAGTCTTTAACCAATCTACAGTAAATTATTTTAAATGAGGTTATAGAGAGAGTTAAATAAATGTTTCCAAATAGTCATCTTTCAAAGCATCAATGTGACATAGTCCATCTTTTACCCCCTATTTCATCAATCAAATTTTTGATAAGTTGAATCCTTATAAAAACATGAATGGATATTTCTTAACTCTATATTCTGTACAATTTTCTTATTGTTTCCTGCAGTAACCACACTGTTTAAATTGCTGTAATTTTATAATATATTTTGCTGTTTGGTGGGACTCGTCTCTCACTGGTCCTCTTTCAAATATTATCTGAATTTTTGGTGCCTATTTTTCTCCATAATAAATTTAAAATCATATAAATTCCTTAAAAATTAAATTACAATCAACAACAGATAATTTTCAGATTAATCTTAAATATGTAGAATAATTCAGGGAGAGTTTACCTCTTTCAAATAGAGTCCTTCTTAACCAGGAACATAGTATAACTTTCCCCTTTTTAAAGGGCTTGCTTTATGACCTTCAATAAACTTTTCTAGTTTTTTTTTAATCAGTTTTAAAAGTTTCTTGTCACACCTAATCATAAGTATTTAATGAGCTTTGTGGCTATTCTAAATGGACCCATTTTTCTATTACATTTTAAATTGGCCATTGCTGGTGTATAAGAAAGCTATTGATTTTTCCATATCGATTTTTTTATCTGGCTACCTTCCTGGACTCTTACTAGTTCTGATGGCTTTTTTATCGACTCTTGTGATTGTTTTTCCTTTGGACAGTTTGTCTTTGTCACGCATGTGTGTATATACATACATATGTTCTTTCATTTTATTACATGGTATGGTATCTCCAACACACATCGATGTTGATATGATAGCTGAGATCCTGTTCTTATTTCTGACTTATTACAGATTCTTTCTGTAGCAGTTTTCTTGGTTCTACTGTAACAAATTACCACTAACCTTGTGGCTTAAACCAACACAAATGGACGCTCTTACAGTGTGAAGGACAGAATTTAGAATGAGGATTACGGAGCTATAATCAAAGTGGCCACAGGGCTGGTTCCTTCCAGAGTCTGAAAGGGAGAGAAGATCATTGGCTTTACCTGCTCTGTAGGCCACCTGCATACCTTTGCTCCAGACTCCCTCTTCAAAACACTGAAACCTCTTGCTT
Organism: Propithecus coquereli; assembly: GCF_000956105.1. Lineage (NCBI taxonomy): Eukaryota > Metazoa > Chordata > Mammalia > Primates > Indriidae > Propithecus > Propithecus coquereli. The sequence goes on from NW_012148507.1 coordinate 5,094,339, forward strand.
CCATCTTCAGATTGCCTTCACCTCCGTCTAAACTCCTATCACGCAGATAATTCAGCATAATCTTCCCATATCAAGATTCTTAATTACATCCACAAAATCTCTTTTATCACATTGGGTAACATAGTCACGGGTTTCAGAAATTAGGACATTTTTTGAAGGAAGGGAGTATTATTCAACCTACCACACATAAAATATTGCCCTATTATTTATGAAGTTTTCTTAAGGTTTCTGGTAAATTTTTTAAGCCAAGCTTTAGAAGTTTATTTCTATAACTAGTTTACTAAGAATTGCTTTTCTCAGAGCAGGAAACAAATATTGTAATGAATCAGATGATGTATTCACTATATTGAGGTATTTATTCACTTTTCTCCTTTAATTTGTTAATGTACTAATTAAATTAATGCACTTTTCATAATCTGAAACACTTTTGCATTCCTGGTATACACCTTTTGGGCATAATGTATTATTCTGCTAATACATTCCTGAAATTAATTTGCTAATAGTTCATTTATGATTTTCATATCTGTGTTTATGAGCTTTCTTTTATGTACAGTCTTTTCCCAATTTTGATATCAGAGTGATATTGCATTCCTAGAATGCTATGAGAAGGATATTATTTCTTTATGTTAAATGAAAAACATTGCATCACAATGAAATTATCTCTGCAGAGATGCAGTTAGTCTCACCCATAAGACATTCTGAGTCTGATTTCCCCTTGCAATAACAGATAAATTTCCAATATTTTCCCCCATGCTATCAACATTTTCTTACCATTCCTTAGGTGGACTTTGGTAATTCAGGTCACTAGAAAATAATTCTTATCATGAGCCCAATTTTTAACATAAACCATATTTAAATTATCTTTATATTTAAAATGGCATTTATTTTCTCATTCTTACTACTATTTGTATTTTTAATTGGTGAAGATACCCCAGTTTGTGCATTTTATTTATAATTTTAAAGTTGCTTTTCATTTTCTTGCTCATCTCTGCTTTCTATTTCTGTTTTCTGTTTATTTTGTTTCTACTTTTATCTCTACTAATTCCTTTAAGTTTCCTTAGGTTTGTTTCTTTTTTCTTTTCCAACTTTTTACTTTGAATGTGTAATTCATTAATTTAAAATTGTTATTTTAAGTATATGCAATTCTATGCTATCACTTTTAAGCTCAGTACCACTTTGGCTATATCCTACAGCTTTTGCTATGTGTTAATCTTAATGTCTTTCAGCATCGAAATAGTTGTTAATTTTAGTTTGGACTTTGTCTTTATATCACAATTTATTTAGAAGAACATATTTGAAGTTTTGCCTACACGGACATTTTAAATTTCTAATTTTATTGCATTATATTTAGAGACTATGGACTATATTAATTTTGCTCTAGGAATTAGAATTTTTCTTCAGGCATAATTCTTGATCTCTTTTTTTTGTCCTATTTTTTCTTGCTATGTGTTATCTTTCTCTGCAGTATCAAGTCTCTTTCTTTCATTGTATCTATTATATCATACATATTAATTGTGTGCATAAATTTTAACATTAAACCTAAAGCCAATATTAAAAGAAAAATGTCTCAGATTGAATTAAAATGCATACCGTCTACAAGAAATGTTGAATTCAGAACTTATTAACATTAGTGTCACTAAAGTTGGTATACAATCCCCCACTGCTAAATTTGACCGGCTTAAAAAAGGAAAAAAAGAAAAATACAGAGAAATTGGGGAAGGAGGGATAAGATGGCGGACTAAGAGCAGGCGGAACGTAGGCAGTTCTCAGGAGAGGACTGAAAGCTGCAGGTGGATGCTCACCTATGGAGGGGCCTTCTAGGAAGGAGCACTGTGAATGGGGAGAGATGTGATGGGGAACGTTCAGAGTGAAGGAGAAGGTGACAGGCGATCCATTCTGCAAGATCAGAAGGTACATGGGGAGGCATCCACAGGTGAGGAAGGACAGGGAAAGCGCCCTGGGGCTCCACACCCCCCTACAGGCACTGAAGCCGAGCTGTGGGGGCCTTCAATGCCAGCACAGACCTCTGGACTGATCAGAATGCTGCTTGGAGTCTGTGAAGTGACATTGCACCGGGCAGTGGGTACAGCAGAGACCTGGTGGCTTCCGTTTGGGGTTACCACAATTGACTCCATTCTGAGCTCTTCAGTGTAGGGCCAGGTCTACACCAGACTGGGGCCACAGCTTTGCTGCAGCCGCCTCCACATTGCCACTGCTGGGCTGGGGAAGGAGCGGGCAGAGCAAATGCTCTCCTGTGAGGTGTTCCGTGCCTGGAGCCAAGCACTTCTCCCCACCAACGGGGGTTTTGAGCTGAACAGGTGCCACACACTCCACCTGAGAAGCCTCATGGCAGCTTTTCCCATGGAACCTGAGCAGGAGTAGAACCCCAACTACCTAGGGTAGAACCCCAACCACCTGGGGCAGCACTGGCCCTCAGCCCCGCCCCTGCAATCTCCATACTGCCCCCTGGCCATGTGGCTCCCATTTCCATGGTTCCCGGCTACTTTATGACCATGTGGCCCTGACCACACAGCTCCTGCCCTGACTCCAGGCTGCAGCTCCAGTTCCCAGGCTCCCACTGCCTCCGGGCCTGCAGCTGTGCCCCCAAGGCCCTAGCACCGAACCTGGGCTCTGAGGCTGCACCACCGAGGCTCTTCCACTGCTGACAGGATCCATGGCTCCACCCAGGAGGCTGTAGCGCTGTCTCTGGACCCAAGAATCCACCCCCAAGGCTCTACCACTGCCACCAGGTCTGATGCTTTGCCGCCATGCTCCACTGCTGCTGCTGAGTCCGGCAGCTCCTCCCCCCAACAGAACCCAGTACTCCCATTGGACCCCTGGAGGCTCCAGCACTGCCACTGAGCCCATGGCCCTGGCTTGGAGGCTCACTACTGCCTCTGCAGCCCTGCCCCTGAGGCTCCCACTGGCTGCCTGGTAGGAACTGCCCCTGTGGTCCAACACTCCATCAGGGACCCCATACCCTTAAGCTGCCATCACACTTGGACTTGGTCTCAGAAAATTGGACAAAATTAAAATCATACCATGTATCTTCTCAGACCACAGTAGAATAAAACTCAAAATCAACTCCAAGAGAAACACTCAAATCTACACAAAATCATGGAAATTAAACAACCTGCTGATGAAGGATCCTTGGGTCAATGATGAAATTAAGATGAAAATCATGTTCCTAAAAAAAAAAAAAGATTAAAACCAAAATATTCCTGGAACTGAACAACAAAGGGGACACAAGCTATCAAAATCTATGGGATGCAATAAAAGCAATCCTAAGGGAAAATTCATAACCTTTAATGCCACCATCAATAAGACAGAAAGATCACAAATTAACAACCTAATGTCACATCTGTCTCAAGGAACTAGAAAAAGAAGAGCAAACCAAACACTAGGAGCCAGCTGAGGAAAGGAAATAACAAAGCTCAGAGAAGAACTAAATGAAATGGAATTCCTCCCTCCAAAAAATACAGAAGATTAATGAAACAAAAAGTTGGTTCTTTGAAAAGATAAACAAAAAATTGGTTCTTTGAAAAGATAAACAAAATTGATAAACTACTAGCCATATTAACCATTAATACAAGAGAAAGGACTCAAATATGCTCAATCAGAAATGATAAAGGAAATATTACAACTGATACCACAGAAATATAAAATTTTATCCATGAATACTACAAAAACCTTTATAATCACAAACTAGAAAAAGTAGAGGAGATGGATAAATTCCTGGAAACACCCAACCTCCCAAACCTCAATCAGGAAGAAATAGAAATCATGAATAGACCAATAACGAGCAGCAAGATTGAAGCAGAAATAAAAAAAAAAATCTCCCAATAAAAAGAAGCCCTGGACTAGGCAGATTCACAGCTGAAGTTTACCAGACCTACAAGGCAGAACTGGTACCTATCTTACAGAAATTATTCCATAATGTTGAAAACAAGGGAATTTTCCCTAACTCAGTCTATGAAGCCAGTATCACCTCAATACCAAAGCCAAGAAAGGGTACAACAACAAAAAAGAAAATACAGACCAATATCCCAGATGAACATAGATGCAAAAATTCTCAACAAAATACTATCAAACCAAACTCAACAACACATCAAAAAGAGAATTCACCGTGACCAAGTGGGTTTCATCCCAGGGATACAAGGATGGTTCCCAAAGGAAAAGAAGTCTTTTGATAAAAAGGACACCTGCACTCGAATGTTTATTGCAACACAATTCACAATTGCAAAGATGTGGAATCAACCTAAGTGCCTGTCAATACATGAGTGAATTAAGAAAATGTGTGGAGCGGGTGTGTGTGTATCACAGATGAGATACACACACACACACATACACACACACACACACACACACACACACACACACACACACTACTCAGCCAAAAAAGGAATAATGAAATAATGCCTTTTGCAACAACTTGGATGAAACTGAAGACTATTATCCCAAGTGAAGTATCTCAGGAATGGGAAAATAAACACCACATGTACTATCTAATGATCGAGTGCTAATCGATAGGTACATATGGGAACGAAGACATGTAAATGTCATTGGAAATCAAGAATTGGGAGGAAAGAAGAGGGGAAGAGTAAAAACCTACCTTCAGG
>NW_012148507.1:5099007-5101418 GCF_000956105.1 Propithecus coquereli
TCAAAAAAAAAAAAAAAAGAAAGAAATCAGGACAATGTGTTCCAGTAGGATAGTGACTGGGAGAGTGCAAGAAGGGGTTTCTAGAATGCCGGTGATGCTCAATTTCTCCTGATCGGAAGTTACAGGATATGTTCACTGTATGAAATTGCATTGTTATGTACCCACAATTTGTGGGATTTTTGTGTTCATATTTGATTCACACTATTTGTTTTAGACTACTTATATTACTGCAGAGCAGAAACCCTAATAGTAAATGTAAAAGACAAAATAGGAGAGAGTATATAAATGTTGCCATACTAAAAATTTCAACTTGGCTGGCTTATTTATTTATTTATTATTGTTTTTTCTTCTTCTTTTTTTTTTATTTATTATTCCAGGGTATTGTGAGGGTACAAACATTATAGTTACACTTTATGTCTTTGCCTCACCCAAGTGTGGATTGAAGACATGCCCTTCCCTCCCTTTAGTGCATATTTATTATTATTTTTTTTAATCAGAAGGAAAATTCGTTGAGCTGTCCTTCCATGCTTAATGCTCCATCGGTGTGTTATCCCAGGGAGATTGTCATAAAAAATTTGAGTTCACCTGATTTTATCTACAACTGTCTGGAACATATTTTTTCAGTACTTGAATTTAAGCTTACTGTATATGTGAGACATAATCTCAGATTCCATGATTTCTAACTGATATCTAGTTAGTAAAAGAAAAATATCTCTATCTGGAGTAATGTTTGTCTGAACTTAAAAGCAGGTCAAGTTTCCTAGGATCCAGTTAAACTAAAAATACTCTCAGTGATATCGTTGTTTAAAAATTACTTATTCCTATAAATGATCTTTTATTTAAAACGTCATTATTTCAATTACACATTTTCTTTTCAAATAATTCATGAGTTTATAAAGCAAAAATTTATTTTTCTAAATATATGTATACAAAAACTCATTTCTGTTTTTTAAATTTATGTCTAGTTTTGCATTTATTTTTTTCCATAATGAGATTCTAGAGGAGTCAAGGCATTGTTTTGTAATTTGTCTTTTGTCACTTAACAATATGGCTTAGACAGCCACAGAAGGACAAACACTGCATGATTCCACTTAAATGAGGTAGCTAACATAGTCAAACTCATAGATTCAGAGAATAGAATGATGGTTGCCTGTGGCTGGAGGCAGGGGGAAGGGGGAGTTGTTTTTCAACAGGTATCAAGTTTCTGTTATGCGTGATGAATGAGTTCTAGAGATTTGCTGTACAGCCTAGCACCTATAGTTAACAATATGGTATTGTACACTTTAAATGTTAAGAAGATATGTTAAATGTTCTTACCAAAAAAAAAACACACAAAAGAACATAAGGAATTTTTCGAAATGGTGGATGTATTTAGTACTTCGGTTGTGGTGATGGTATCATGGGTGTATGTGTATATCCAAACTCATCAATATGTATACATTAAATGTCGAGCAATTTTTTGTATATCAATTATTCCTCGGTAAGCCAAAAAAATATTCAAATAAAAAAACCAATATGGCTAAGAGACTGTCTTTGTCAGTACGTTAACTCTACCTCTTTCTTTCCAACTATTGCCCCAAATTCCTAGATACACCAAACCATACTTGTTTAACCATAATTTAGAATTGAGGCGGCTTCCCAATTTTCATTAATACAATTTTTCAATGAACATTCTTATGTATGTGTCTTCGAACAGTTGTCCATAGAACATATTTATAAAGAGGAACTTCAAGAATTTTTATTGAGGGTTTGTGCCTTTTAAGCTTCAGTAGATAACTGTACAGCAGATAATTCCTGTACGCATCCTGTGGATATTACAATTCCTGATTTACAGAAACAATGAGTCATAAATATTTGTTGTTTTAAGCTGCTAATTTAGGGATTATTTGTTACACAGTAAATTATAACTAGAACACCTTGCCGGGCTTTAATTATTTATCATTAATTCAGATTTTTGTTAATCTAATGCAAATACTAGTAATGTTGACATATGTATTTGTGTATGTGTTTGTGTGAATTGCTTCAAATCCTTTGCCCGTTTTTCTATTGACTTGCTTATTTTGTCTTTTTTGTTAATTTGTAGGATTTCTAATGTATATAATGATCAATGCTTTATTTTTATTTTTTAATGCTTTATTTTCATAGATGGTGCAAATATTTTCTATCATGTTTAACCATATATCACTTATAATTCACGTGCAATCAAATTTACCGATTATGTCACCTGTCACATGTAGGTTTGTGTTATAATTAAAAAAGCATTGACTGGGCGCGGTGGCTCACGCCTGTAATCCCAGCACTCTAGGAGGCCGAGGCGAGTGGATCGCTTAAGGTCAGGAGTTCAAGACCAGCCTGAGCAAGAGCGAGACCCCGTCTCTACTAAAAATAGAAAGAAATTAATCGGACAACTA
>NW_012148507.1:5114588-5120669 GCF_000956105.1 Propithecus coquereli
AAAAATTAAATAAATATTAAGATAATAAGTTTAAAAAATTTTAAATTGTAATAACAAAGGCTAACATGTAGAGCTTACAATAGTGCTATACAATAGATACATACTATGAGCTGCGTGTGTAGTTTAAAATGTTCTATTGCTGGGCGCAGTGGTTCATGCCTATAATCCCAGCTACTCAGGAGGCCAGGGTGGGAGGCATGCTTGAGTCCAGGAATTCGAGACCAGTGTGGGCAACATAGCAAGACCTTCTTTAGAAAAACTTAGCTGGGCATGGTGGTGCACACCTGTAGTCCCAGCAACTCGGGAGGCTGGCACAGAAGAATTGCTTGAGCCCAGGAGTTGAAGGCTGCAGTGAGCTATGATCATATCACTATATCCAGTTTGTACGAGAGTGAGACCCCGTTCCAATAAAAAAAAGTAAAGTAAAATAAGTGTTGTTGAGGACGTAAAGAAATTAGCATCCACATACATTGCAGATGAGGATGAGAAATGAAGCAACTACTGTGGAAAACAGATTGGTGGTTCCCCCAAAAGCTAAACATAAAATTACCATATGACTTAACAATTCCACTCTTACATATGTACCCAAAAGAATTAAAAACAGGGACTCAATCAGATATAGTGCTGAATGCTAATGTTCATTGTAGCATTAGTTATAGTAGCTAAAAGATGGAAATAACCAATGTCTATCAGTAATAGATATCCACTTATCAATAATAAGTGGAGAAACAAAATGTGTTATATACACATAACAGGAGATATCATTCAACCATAAAAAGCAAAGAAGTTCTGATGCATGCTACAACGTGAATGAACTTAGAAAACATGATGCCAAGAGAAAGAAGCCAGACACAAAAGCACAAATATAGTTTGATTCCACTTACCTGAAATATCTGGAATAGACAAATTCATAGAGACAGAAAGTAGGTTAAAGGGTACCAAGGGCTGGAGGAAGTAGAGAATGTGGAGCTCAATGGTAATAAAATTTCTGGTTGGGGAGATGAAAAAGTTTAGGGAATAAACAGAGCTGATGATTGCCCAACATTGTGAATATAATCAATGCCACTGAATTATTAATAAATTCATCAATTAATTATTAATCAATTCATTAATGAATTGATTATTAATTAGTGCCACGGTTAAAATGGCAAACTTTAAATTGTATATAATTTACCACAATAAAAAAACATAAACGACACGGTTAAAATATATATATATATGAAGATAAGCACACGCTGGGAGAAAATAGACTTGCTATCCAACAAAGGATTTATATTCAGAATATGTGATGAACTATTAAAATAATACCAAAAAACATTCAATAAATAAATAAAGAATTGAACAGACACTACACCAGAGATGATGTATGAGTTGCCAATTAGCACATGAAAAACTGCTCAGTTCTATTAATCATCAAGGATGTGCAAATTAAAACCATTTCACACCTATTAGAATGACAAGAATACCCAAAACAGGACAATATCAAGTGATGACAAGAATTTGAAGCAACTAGAACCCATTTATTTCTGATGGCAGTGTAAAATAGTACAACTATTGTGAAAAAGTTTGTTAATGTCTTATAAAATTGAACATCTACTTACCATATACTTCAGCAATCCCACTTCTAGGTATTTACCCAAGAGAAATAAAAACTTGTCACAGAAATATTTGCATATAAATATTCATAGCAGTTTTACTCACAATAGTGAAACACTGGGAATGACTTGAATGTCCAGGAACAAGTGAGTGTACAATCAAACTGCCACATTCATGCAATGAAACAATACTTAGAAATTAAAAAAAAAAAATTATTGATACATGCAGTAGCATGGATGGATATATCTAAAAATCCATATGCTAAGAGAAAAAAGTTAGACATAAGATAATACATACTGCTCAATTCCATTTATATAAAATTCTAGAGTAGGTAAAACTAATCTTTCTTTACAGAAATGTATTCAGTGGTTGCCTGGGGCAGGGAATAGATTGACTTCCTATCGGATACCGAGGGCAGCTGTGATGATGGAAGTAGTCTCTATCTTGATTAGGAAGTTGGTTAAATCGCCATATATGTGTGTCAAAATTCATTGAACTATATATATGAAATGTAAATTTTCTTGTATGTAAATTATACTTGAAAAGAGTTGATTGAAAAATACATATCACTCAAATACTTGAATTAAACAGAGTTACCTATTAATATAATTGCAGTGCAGAATGGTGTATTTTACTCATAACATAATAATCATGAAGGGAAAGATTAATATATTTGAAATATTTGAGCACAGAAATGTTTAAATATCTGCAAAGCAAACAAACAAAAAGAGGAAATGTGACAAGAAACTTGTTTTATATATTTAGGATATATATTTATATAAAATAAATAAAATATATTTATATAAATATATTTTATATATTTATATATTTGTTTTATATATTTACACACACAGAGGTCTCTCTCTCTTTCTCTCTCCCTGTCTCTCTCTCTCTATATATACATATATACACACACATATATATACATATGCACACACATATCTATTAATAATTCCAAGAAATTGATAAGAATTTAAAATCCCAAAATCCGATGGTAAATTTTAATAAACAGGCAATTTCCTAAACAAAAGACAAAAAGAGTACTAAAAATATGAAAAGATGCTCAACCTCATGGCAAATTAAAATCTCAATGATAATAAGTTTGTTTTTTACAAGATTGGCAAAGCTTGGGAAATTCAGTAATTTAGTATCAGCACTATATAGAAAATAAAATGTTTTTATTCTCTTTCTTTCAAATATAAATTTATAATTTTAAGTGCTATCTGATGGAATGATGAAAATGTAAATCATATGTACCTTTTTACCAGTATTTTTCTTCTAGCTATGTAGTTTAAAGAGATGTGTGTGATTGTGTATGTATTCAGTACTACTAATAAAAGAATAAAAGGATAATTAACTAAATATTAACCAAAATGAAAGTTGTAAACTTAAGTGAAAAATATCCAGGAAAAAAGATTAAGCCATGTATAATATCACATATGTCTAAGCATACATAGAAAAATGAAAGGAGAAATTGTTAATGAAAACAGAAATGCTCTCTGGAAGGAGAATAGTGAGGAGCCCTTTTTATCTTATTGCATTTTTATACTGAAAAATATTAGAGTGAAAAATACCAAAATCTTAATTCAAATCAGTTTCTGCTCCTATAAAGCCAAGATTATAGTCCATCTTTTAAAGATGAAGAATATTCCTTCTTATACTTAATATTCTTTATTATAATGGCACATCAACATTTTAGGTAAGATGATTTAAGCTAAAGAATATAAATTTCAAAAAAGTGTTGACTCTGAATTTACATCATTTTCATTTCTTCTAGATCTGATGAAATTATACTTGCCATTAAATTTACAGATTCACGTATTCTCTTCTGAGATGTGCACATGAGAATATCCACAGAAATGTATTATATTCCAAAATATTTTCCATGATTGTACATATTTCATTCCTGAAAGTTATATTCTTGATTTCTGACACAGCAGAGTTATTTTATAAAACTTCATGGATATTTTCTTCATTGCTAATGCTTCATGCATAAAATTAACCAGCTTTTATCAGCTGCTTTTCAGAGTTATTTTTCTCAATAACACAGCCATTTTTGAGATTTGAGGGATAAAGTTGCTTTCTTTGGTATGTGACAGATATTGTCTTATGACCACCAGCTCTACCCTCTTCTCTGCTTCTTGAGCTGCACAGAAAAGTGCATTTCAAAGATATACCTTTAGCTAGGGATTTGGATGCAGCAGGGTTTTAGCTAGTGTGCTGGGAAGATACTGTGTGGGGAAAGAAAGGCAGGGGGCGATTTCCTGCTATGTTTTTCTTTAAGCAAGCAAGGTCAAGGCGACGCCTGTCTTCAAGTGCAGCATGCTCAGCATTTGTGTCTGGTCCACAACTTTGCCTGGACTGGGAGGCAGTTAGTTGCACAAGCAGCAGAAGCAGCAGCGGCTGCAGCCTCCTAACATCTGGATCTCACCTATGACAGTTGACCTTGAACTTCAAAGCAGTGGTAGTTTCTGACTCCCATTCTTCTACATCTTTTGTAAGCCCTGAATTCCCTATATGAGATTCTTTTCTTCTCAAAAGACCTGAAATGATTTCTCTTTCCCTCACTGAACATTAACATCTAGAGTATTTGGTAACGAAAGTGGTGAGTAGTCTGGGGTCCAAATCAAACACAAAATAGGTGATTCTGGCTCAGTGAGTGACTGGAAGGCTGGTCTGTGTTACCTTATCCTTGATGCTTTTAAGAAAAGAGATAATAAAGTGAGGAAAGTTAACTGCACAAGTAGTAATAGGAAAAATATAGACTCTTTTCTTGCAACCTAAATAGACTGAGAAATGAGAAAATTTCAAGGCTTACAAGTATGGAAAAGCCAAACAGCAAGAAATAAGAGAGACTTCCTTTGAGTGCTCTCTGTCAGAGACGAAGTCCAGAAAACGGTGGTGTTTCCCGTGGTAGGTTGATCTACTGGCTCTAATTCTTCACCCTCCCTGTAGCGTTTGTCATGTGACTTGGCATTCCTCATGCTAAAGGTGCAAATATTCTCCCACCTTTGCCTTTGGGTCTGGCCATGTGTCCAGCTTTAGCCAATGTAATGTGGACAAAAGTGAGCGTGGCCGGATCTGAGCACAAGCCTTGAAAGGCGTAGCAAATTCCTGCTGTGGCAGAGGCTGTCTTCTGCCTCTGCAGTTGCCACCAGAGGAAGCCCAGCTAACATGCTCACCCAAAGAGAATGAGGGACACACAGATGCAGCCCACAGCCCAGAGTTGACTCATCCAGCTGAACGCAGCGAAGATCAGCTACATCTCAGCCAACGGTAGACACGCGAGCGAAATTAATGCTTAGTGTTGCGTGCCACTGAGATTTCGTGATTGCTGGCAATTACAGACTGATGACCTCCATATCTAAGCCTGTGGTTTCAGATCACTTCACAATAGCCACTATTCACTTGAGAGAGGGAAAGTTAAGCAGAGAGAACAGTTAGTAAATGTGCTCAGAATCAGGACTGGACAAGACAATTGCTGTTTTAACTTTCACATAAAAGTGTCTGGGGGTAAACAAACCAGAACCCTAGTAAGTTTTGAGAAAATCACTTTATCAATGAAACAGCAAGCCTGGCCTGCAAAAGCCAGTGATCACTCCACTAATACAACAGCCTGCAGATCTCCAAGATTCACCCACGGAGTAGGAGGAAGCTGTGCGTTCCCCAAGAAGGGTGTTTTCTCCAGTACTGATTTCAAACACAGCCACAGGTAAGAATGAACAAGTAGGAGTCTCCCAGAGGGCAAAATCAGGAGCAGTGGGGATTACCGGACAAAGGAATTCCTTCCAGAAAGCAGAACTAACTAGCGTTTGACCAAGGAGTTTAGACCACTGCCGAGGCAGGGATTTCCCATCATTCCTTGCCAGCAGAGCATTGCAATTTTTCCATTGCTATAGAACTACTGTGCATCCGCAATTCTTCCCTTGATTCACTGGGACAGTTTAAAGCAACTGTCCGGTTGCATATTGGGTATTTGCGAGGAGTAGGGACAGATACATTTTCTATTAGTTTATATTCTATCACTTAACCAGAAGCCAAACTGGAACCCTATGGAAAGCACTGCACATCACCCAGAGATCCTAAACGTCGAGTTGGATACTGTAGCTGCAGGGAATTTGGAGCCGTGTCCTTGAGGAAGTGATCAGTGAGGGAAAGTTCTCACCAAATGCAATGTGTGTGGAAATGATGTTTGCAATTCCATGTGACTTACTTGAAAGCAGACACTTCTCATCCATTGTCTCTTTTCCCCTTTCTACAGGTTGGAACACCAGACTGCCAGGAAGCCAGACTTGACCTTGCGAAGGGGGGTAACTCCTTCAGAAGCAGTGAAGCAATAAGAATAATTGCCCCAAAACTTCATGGAGTTAAGCCATCCACTTGTCCTAGAACGTCCACCTTCCTCTGGAATAAAAATAAAATATTTTTTCTTCTTGTTTAATCCACTAATTCTCTCTCTCTCTCTCTCTCTCTCTGCCTCCCTAC
>NW_012148507.1:5120719-5122653 GCF_000956105.1 Propithecus coquereli
AATAAAGATGTTGGCAACGATCTGAGAAGAGGGAACTCATACATTATTGGTGGGAATGTAAATTTGTACAACTGTTATGGAAAACAGTATGGAGATATCTCAAAAAACCAAAAATAGAACTACCATAAGATCCAGCAATCCCACTACTGGGTGTTTATCCAAAGGACAGGAAATCAATACATCAAAACTCCATGTTTATTACAGCACTGTACATAATAACCAAGATATGGAATCAACCTAAGTGTCCATCAATAGAAGAATGGATAAAGAAAATATGGTATATGTAAACAATGGGATACTATTTGACCATAAAAAAGAATGAAATCCTGTCATTTGCAGCAACATACATGGAATTGGAGGTCATTATATTAAATGAAATAAGACAGGAACAGAAAGACAAAAGTCCCATGTTCTCATTCATATGTAAGGAGCTAAAAAAAATTGGTCTCGTGGAGGTAAAGAATGGACTGATAATTATCAGAGGCTGAGAAAGGTATGGAGGTGGAAATGAAGAAAGATTGATTAATGGTTACAAACATACAGTTAGATAGAAGGAATAAGTTCTAATGTTCAATAGCAGAGTAAGGTAACTATAGTTAACAACATTGTATTGTATTTTTAAAATAGCTAGAAGAGAAGATTTGAAATGTTTCCAACACATAGAAAGAATAAATATCCAAGGCGATGGATAGCCTAAATACCCTGACTTCATCATTACACATTCTGTGCATGTAACAAAATATCACACGTACCCAATAAATATGTACAAACATTGTGTCAATAAAATTATTTAAAAAAAAAAAAAGAAAACAAAGTTAGAGGGTTTTTGTTAATCACCTGATTTTAAGATTTATAATAAAACTCTTGTAATTAACACTATGGTACTGTTGTAAGGATAGACATCTAAATCAATGAAAAAAGAGAGAGTCCAGACCACATTAATACCTGTATGTATAGGATAGATTTCAACAAAGGCATCACTAGAATTGAATGATCTTTTCAATAAATGATGTTGGAGAACAGACATCCATATGGAAGAAATTGAACCTTGACCTTAAACTCACATCATACATAAAAATTAATTAGAACAAAGGAGGAATTCTATGTAAATTTAGTGTAGGGAAGGATTTCTTAAACTAGATTTTTTAAAAAAATAGCACTAACCAAAAAAGAAAAACATAATAAATTAAGTCAACAATATTAAATTATTCTTCTCTTCTAAAGATACCATAAAACCCATATATCTGTGGCCCAAAAATTTTTGACAAGGGTGCCAAGTTTATTCAGTGGGGAAAGAACAGTGTCTTCAACAGCTGGTGCTGGGTCAACTGGATTTCCACAGGAAGAAAGATGAAGTAGGACTCGTAGCTCTCACACCATATACAACAAGTAACTCAGAATGGATCACTGACCTAAATATAAGAGCTAAAACCATAAAACTCATGGAAGAAAATATAGGCTAAATATTTATAACATTGACTTTGGCAATGGGTTTTTAGATATGATGCCAAAGACACAGGCAACAAAGAAAAAAATAGATAATTTGGACTTCATCAAAATTAAAATTTTTGTGCACCAAAGTACATTATCAAGAAAGTGAAAACATCCTACAGAATGAGAGAATATATTTGCAAATTATACATCTGATTAAAGTTTAATATAAGGAATATATAAAGAATTGCTATAATGCAACAACAAACGGACAAACAGACCAATTAAAAATGGCTAAAGGACTTACATAGACATTTCTTTAATGAAGACATATTAATGGCCAATAAATATGTGAAAAGATGCTCAACATCACTAATCTTTAGGAAAATGCAAATGAAAATTACAATGAAATACCACTTCACACTCACTAGATGGCTATTATCAAAAAAGAAAAAAGGAACCAGGCATGGTGTCTCATGCTTGTAATCCCAACAACTTGGGAG
>NW_012148507.1:5135498-5136722 GCF_000956105.1 Propithecus coquereli
GAAAGGTGGAGAAAGAAATCATACCATTTGGGACCCTTAACCCAAGGAATTATTAATACCTGGTGTGAGTTTCTTGATTTTTCTTTTTGCCTCATATATCTCACACTGTGTGCTGGAGGAGCCAGCGAAGTGGAAACACCAATAGCAGAAAATAAAAGTCCCATAAAAAGCAAGGTCTCTCTAGGCAAAATACAGAAGAAAGGAAACTTTAGCAAGACAAGAACTTTTAGGCAATAGCTACCCCACTTCAGATAAACAGCACAAAAAAATAGCAGCCCTGTCCCCATCCCCATCAGCAAAGGCCAAGTGGAGACCTTAGACTTCCACAGTTAATCTTCTCTTCCCCAAGGCCCCTCTCTCAATGAATAGAACCACCGACAACTAGTTACCCTAAGCAAAAGTCTGGTATTTCAATAACCAAGTTCTGTGAGTTCTACTTCTGGTATATTCTTCAACACGTCTCCTCTCCCAATACCTTTTCCACCACCAATACTCAACACTTAAAATACAGCAAAAGCCTTATTGCCATCTCTGTCCTTTTCATTCACAGCCTCACCCCAATGCCGTCTTCCTCACTGCAGCCCGAGTAACCCTTCTAAAAACGTGTATGTTATTCCTCCACCAAACATCTCGCAATGGCTTTCCTTTGCTAAAAATACAAAGCTCAAACTTTTTTGTATTCCCTGTGCTATTTATTTTTTTCAAGAAAGAGATTAAACTTCTCTCCGAAATTTTGCACAAGTGGAAACAAATAAGAACTCTAATTTCATATTATTTTAACCTCCATTAAAGCCATCGACATCACGAGGTGCTCATATTCACAGCTCCTCAGATAAGCATCCTGCAGGAACCACAGAAAACAGGAACAAATTACACTGTCTGATGTGATTTGAAAATGAAATCTACATATTTACTGTATTTCCAGAGCACAGCAAATGAAACCAAATCCTTTTCCAAACATCACTGGGGATCAGATTCGCCACACTACACATATGTATTTCTTTCATCTGTTAACTACACTTCCTAGACCTCATATAGAATAACATCCCTAAATTGTATGCCAACAGAAATCATTTCACCAGGTGAGAAGAAATTCCAAAGCACACTCAAGCTTCATCCAGTGTTAAGTTGTCACAAAGTATATGCTTATTAACTCAGAAATTGTACATATAAAGTTATACAATTATGAACAAGGTTATGCCATACTATCTATACGCTACCTTG
>NW_012148507.1:5138101-5145389 GCF_000956105.1 Propithecus coquereli
CTACTCTATTAAAAATTTTCATTGAAGGGTATCAAGGGAAAACAATCCTCTGTTCCTACCTACCTCAAATCCCCCTTTTAAATTCATGGAGAAATACAAGGTTCTCATACAATTCTAAAATTTGCTTAAATAATGCAAGGAACATTGTAAAATACCACTAGACATTTACACATTTCTATTTGATTCTATAATGACAACTTATCACTGATAAAATTAGAGAACATGGGCTACATAAAGTGACAGAGAAGCATATATTATCTAGTCCTTATAAGTTGCGTTTCTGAATTTACACGTTTTCCCTGTATTGTGCATTTTACAAAACTGTAAGAAGACAACTACCCTCTGGGCTCATAAAAGTTGGCCAGCTAAAGTAATGTACCTATGAGGAAATGAAAAGGATTAATGTCTTATTTGCTTTTCATGAATAATACTAATTTGCAGAGATATTTCATTTCACATCTTCAAAACACTTGACAAACATTTAGTAATTAATTAATTAAACAGAAGACCCCATGATGAGCTTAATTGGAGCCCCCCCCCAAGGACAGACAATACTTCTTGGTTCAAGCAGGTTTTGAAATAACAAGAATAACCTTTCTTGTGATATTTGACTGCCAGTTCGAGCCCGGAAAGCACCTGGGTGCATGACAATTAGATCTTTTTAAAAAGGTCAATTGGATTTTGTGTAACCTCCAAAATGAGAGGTTAAATTTTTTTTTATCTCCTCTGTTCCCATTGCTTTTCATGCTCACACACACACACACACACATACACACATACACACACGAATAAACAACTGGCTTAATCTGCCAAATAAAAATCCTCCCTCCTACTTGAAAGACTATGCCCAGAACCAAATTTATGACAAATGATATCGTATTAACATCCAACAAAACCGACATAGGAAGACATCGTTTTAAAGAAAAAATAACTTGATTTACTCCTGTAAATTAATATTGAAACTAGTAGTTATTATCTATGAAGACAATCTCTTCTTTTTCTGACTCTTAGGAGAAAAATTAACTAAGAACAGTAACCAATTTTATCTACAAAAGAGAGGTCTCCCCATTGACAAAAAGTAAAATGTAAGTTCTTTATCACTCATTGTTTTTGTTTGTACTTGACTAAAGGCTTAAAATGAAATAATTTCTTAATAAAAAGAATCTCATTTCAAAGCTCAGAGAGAAAAAATGATATATGCATTTTCATGGCCAGTCTATAAATCTTATGTTGCTGAACTTTCCTAGTATCTTGTAAGCACCTCAAAGTGACCCACTAAAGCAACATAACAAGAAAGGTGACCCGGTAACACTGTCTTCTCTTCGCTTTAGAATCTTCCCTCTTAGTAACAAAAGACTTTCAAAGAGAAGAGGGTAGACTGAGTCTATGATGAATGTAACAACCATTTTTTAATCCTATCATAATTCAAACAAAGTTTCAGAATTGTCTTAGACAGTATTAATACTACTAAAAAAAACAATACTAACTATTCACCAATTATTTTTGATTAAAAATAATATTAGCTAGCCTGATCACTTTTTCCATTGTTTATACTTGTTAAAATTGCTTTAGAATTAGCTATTTCTGAAATTCAACTTTCTCATTCAGAACATGAAGATTTGCTACAATCGGGTTGAAATTATTAAAGGAAAAATGTGGTCATTGCTCTGAGAAAGATTCCAAAAGAGAGAGTTCAAAAACAAAATATTGACAATTTAGATAGGGTTATATTTAAAAAGGGATCTTAATCATTTGGGGAAGTTTTCTATGCACTTAGTCTAATGATGTCGTCTTTTCTGAAAAAAGTCATATAATTTGCCTCTCCAGTTTATAATCCATACTTTGAAAAGTTTTTCCATCATACATAATTCCCGTTTTTAACTCAGAGGTGTCCAGATTTGTTTCACACAACTGGCTCTCCGGGCAATGTCACAAGTAAAGTCGGGGTCACTTACATGAGATGGTGCCACAGTGACTCCTGCACCATGTAGAATAAGATGAGCTTTAAAGACAAAGCTAGTTTATTACATTCATTATGTGAAAACACAAGTCAATTGTCTTCGATGTTTATATATTTAAAAATACATCTGGGATGGTCTGTTTTGGGTCCCAGGATACTTTCTGCATCTTTCAAACCAGCAATGCAAAAAAATAAGATCTTTTCTTCAGTAGGAAGTCTTCCTCTGTAATGCACTTTAAGAGAAATTATGAAGCTCAGGTGACTAAAGAGATAAAGGTGATGGAGAGACAGGAGGTGTTCAGGGTCAAGGTATCTGATAAAGACTTTCACAATTCTTTCACCTATGATGCAAATTCAAAATTACCAATGTTATTATGGTAAATTGTTAGGAAAACTGTATAGGAGCACCAAGAACACAAGGAAAACAAAAAAGAAAAGGGACATTCCTGTTTATAGCTTTTGCTGTTGTTTTTTAGTTTTGTTTTTAATTTAGCAACTCTCCTTTATACATAAACATGAGATTATGGAAAGAACAAAACAAGAAAAAAGATGGATGAACACATTCGAAAAGTTAACAATGCTAAATGGGTATTAGTATGTGTTGTTTTTTGTTTTTGTTTTTGTTTTTTTTGACTTTTATTGTTCTGCTGTCCTCCAAAGGTAGGCTGTTTGATGTTGGGAACGCTTCTCTGTAACCTCTTTCTGTGCTAATACAGATCCAGTCCATCTCTGCACAGCAGTGGTTAGTATTCACTGGGTATCCGTGAATATCCATCAAACTGTACGGATTAAATTATTAGTTTCTGTTGCTGAGAATCTGGTTCTCATTCTTTCTATTCTTCTCTGCCCCTACCTCCCACATTATTTAAGAAATTCTAAACTAATTATTCAATTTCAGCCAATACAGAGTCTAAATTTCATAGTTTTATTATCTTTGTTATAAGCTTTTTCAGCCCCACTTCAAAGGCAGTTAAAAGATTGGCATCAACACTAAATTGTACAGCAAGGACACGTGGAACAAAACTCTTTTTCATGCTCCTCAGCATTGAACCTGATTTTTCTTATCTGTCCAGATTATGCAAAATTAACCGATTCTTTGAAATAGCAGTGAGATATTGTTTCCTTCAGTTAAGAAAAATGATTCAAAGGAATGTAACTGATCTTTCAATATATTTAGAGAGTAAAAATGTAGGGAGACTTCAGAGGGATAACAGAATCCCTCATTCTACTTCTTACTGCCTTTCTATTTGATTTATGGACAATCTCTAAGATTTTTTTTTTTTTTTGGTAAAAAAAAGAAAAGAAATCTTATAGGAAGGAACAAACAGAATCTCTTTCAGATTCCAAGAAACTACCAGAAATAATATAGCACCAATAGTGCTAACACTGTTTGGTAGCTGCATTGGGTGATTCAGTTGCCCAAAGCATGCTTGCCACCACATATTTAGCTGTTCAATAAATGCACTATAGATTTCATTAACATTCAGCCAAATCCAACATCTGGTATTTATTCCAGTAAACACCATACCACCATGCTCAATCTCTCTCCCTTTCTCTCTCTTACACACACCATTACATGCACACACACCCACTCGCACATACAATTTCATTATTCTACATGTTTAGCCACAACCCTCCTTCCTTGTACTACTCATATATACATATATGTATGCATCATCTATATTAATGTATATTCAGACATATTCAGATTTCAAAACAATACAAAACTATGATCCTTTATGATTACAGAAGAAAAGAAAACTTACCAAAGGACCTGGGCAAAGGTGCTTATGGTTGGTGTTGTTAATTAAGAGGTATATTTCACTCCTGATCCCCCAAGATATGACTACCAGCCAGCACAGAAATTCAGAAGAAGAAAGTGAAGGATTTTGTTCCAAATCCTTTATTCAGCACTGGGGAATATCAACGAACAACAACAAAAAAGACCTGCCCTCCAGGGAGCTTCTAGGGGAAGGGGAAAATAAAAAATAAACAAAGTAAATAAATATTATCCTGTGTTAGAATATAAATGTTTAGAAAAATAAATCTGAGTAAAGGGGATTGGAAGTGCTAGGGGGTTCCTTAAGAGGAAATGGAAGTGAACACATTCTTGAAGAAAGTCATGGAGAGAGTCATCTGATATTGGGGGGAAGAGAATTGCAGACATAATCGCGACCATGATCAGTCACGCACATTGTGGTGCACAACCTGAACAACCCTACGTGGTATCTCTTCCAGCAACTGAAAAATGCTGGGGTGACAGCGTGCCCAGCAAATTCATGAGAAAGGGAGATGATTGCAGCTGGAGCAGAGACAGCAAAATGGAGAATAGGGAGAAATAAGGTGAGAGGAGGAATGGAAATCCAAATGAGTTTGAATTTCCCTTTTATTATCCATTGTGATTGCTTTTATGTGAGGACCCCATGGGTAGAAGCCATGCTGAGAACCTGAGCCCATCCAGAGGGAATCTTACTGATGGTCCGTCCCTACCCTGGGCTACCCTCAGGTTTTGACCGGCGTCCTAACGACCCCAGAAGATCAGGAGATAGCATGATGGCATGACATGAGCACGTAGTTTTGTATCAAAAGAAATTGTTTTGAGTTCTGGCTCCATCACTTACTAGACGTGGGACCTTGTGTTAGTTTCTTAATTTGATGTCAACTCAATTCAGCAAGTGAACATTGCTTCTTAACAAATAATCTAATATGATAGGACCTAAAATAAAAGAAACATGCTTGGAGCTTTAAGCCTCAAGCAGCTTTCAGTCTAGATTGGAAGTCTGCAAAACTTTCTTGCTAAAGGTCTAGATGGTAAATATTTTAGACTTAGCGGGCCATTTGTTCTCTGTTTGAACTACTCAACTCTTTCCTTGTAACACAGAAGCAGCCAAAGAAAACATTAAATGAATGGGTATGGCTGTCTTCCAATAAAACTTAATTTACATAAACAGGCAGCAGGCCAGATTTTGCCTGCAGGCCATAGCGTACAACCCCTGAGCTAGAGAAGCACCGTACAACAGACTTTTCTGGGATGATGGAAGCGTCCTGTGTCTACATTGCCAATTACAGCTGCCAATAGCCACATGTGGCTGTTGGACTCTTGAAATGTGACTAGCGTAACCAAAGAACTACATTTTAAATAATTTTGATGAAGTTTCATTTAAATAGCCACATGACACTACATTGGTCTAAAGGAAAAGACAGGCACAGGAAAACACAAAAGACTACTGTATATTTAAAATTGCCAAAAGTCTTGTTAATGCAAGTAAGAAGTAACTAGCCCTGACTAGGAGTTTAACTGAACTGCGCTTCAGGGACCAAGCGACATTTTAAAATCTTAAGAAATGAGTACACTTTGATAAGCTTTCTAACTGTACTTGTAAAATCAAAACAGAAATTATCAAAGCTGCAATAGAGACTTTTAAAACACATTTTTGCTTATAGCGATGATACTCCACAACTGAAAAGTGTTTTGAACTTAGAGTCACTTGTTTGGTCCTCTGCAGCTGTCCAAGAGTACTACAGAGCAATTGAATAAGGATAGCCTTTAAGACCAGGAAAAGCTGACTTAAAGCTTTATTCTGCCTCTCATTTATCACGTGAGTTTAGAGAAGTCCCTTTAGCATCCTGAGCAGTAGTTTTCTCATCTTTAAAAAAGAAAAGGTAGGCCGGGCACGGTGGCTCATGCCTGTAATCCTAGCACTCTGGGAGGCCGAGGCGGGAGAATCATTTGAGCTCAGGAATTCGAGACCAGCCTGAGCAAGAGTGAGATCCTATTTCTACTAAAAAAATAAAAAGAAATTAACTGGAAACTAAAAATATATACAAAAAATTAGCCGGACATGGTGGCGCATGCCTGTAGTCCCAGCTACTCAGGAGGCTGAGGCAGAAGGATTGCTTGAGCCCAGGAGTTTGAGATTGCTGTGAGCTAGACTGATGCCACAGCACTCTAGCCTGGGCAAACAGAGTGAGACTCTGTCTCACAAAAAAAAAAGAAAAGAAAAGAAAAGAAAAAGAAAACGTAATACTGATCTCTTAGGTCATTTGTAAAAATCAAAGATGATTCAGTTATAATTTTATACTTAAAATGCTAAGAACTTGGGATTCAGGTACTGAGTTATTACTGAATCATTGTTATGCCATAAACATTAATTTCAATCAATTTTCACAATCTGGATAAGGAAGAACAGGCATTATCATCTTCTCTTTTTTAAAATGAGATTTTTTTGTGTGGATGTGTCCAGGTATCTTGCCCAAGACCACATAGCTCATAAATGGTACAGCCAAGCTCAGAAGGCTCTTATACCTATCCCAGAGCTTTTTATACTACCTGTTATCAACTCCCCTTGTCAAGGCAAGAAATATGTGGAATATCAGCTCCAGATGGAAACTGTCCTCTAGGTGGGTTATAAGAGATATTCAGGCTAATGGGGATGTGTCCAACTAGTCGATTATATTTACTAGTCAGATTTCCTGTTTTGGTATAAAATCTGTCCAGATTTCACTTATTTGAATAATTTTTACAAGATATTTCCATCTGTATAATCATTAATCAGTGCCACAGTCTAGAGCAATGAATCTTGATATTTGAAAGCATTATGCAAAACAAGCCAAAGATGCTAATACAGAGGGTCTTAAATCCTAAGCTCTCTTCCACACGGCTTGGTGCAAAGCCGTGTCCTTTCTAACAGCTTATGTTTAATTTATATTTTCAAAGGGAAGCAATGAACTGCTTAAAATAGAAGTGATTTCATTCCGTGCCATCTCTAACCCCACCCTTCTTCCTAACGCTCACAAACGCAGGCACTGAGCAACACAATAATCTTTCTTATTTCCAAATTAAAAAGTAATACAATGACATAAGTAAGTGCAAGCCTGTGTTTTCTTTCCTTGCATCAGAGTGGAACCTAGATCTGTAACAATATTAAGCATATATGTTGAAAAGTGGGAAATTTTCTGTTTGACTTACTCCACCCTCTCATTCTACCCATTTTTAAATTTCATTTGTCAAACAGGATTCTCCAATTCGAACATCCCTCTGGGTGTGTGTGAAAGGAAACTAACTGGTAGTCTTTAAGATACTGATGTTATGTCCCACGGAAATGATGAACTGCAAGTGGAGGAAGCTACCTAGCTCAGAGATCAGACCAATTGAATTAGATCTTCTCTTTCCAAACCTGACACCAAACTCCTCCATCAGATAGGGTATAGCTAAACATTGCTGGCCGGGCGTGGTGGCTCACGCCTGTAATCCTAGCTCTCTGGGAGGCCGAGGCAGGCAGATTGTTTGAGCTCAGGAGTTCGAAACCAGCCTGAGCAAGAGCGAGA
>NW_012148507.1:5146149-5176381 GCF_000956105.1 Propithecus coquereli
ATGTAGAACAGGAAAGGAACATTGAAGCATTTGCGAAATGATATTTATTTACTTATTTTATTCAATTCCTTCATTCATTACAGATGGTCAGACTGAGGTCCAGAAAGGGGAAGATTCTCACCAAAAGTTTGAGGCTAATTAATAGCAGAACTGTGTTGAGCATCTGTGTCTTAAAAGTTTAAGTTCAGTACTTACTCTAGTGTACATACTTCTTCATTTATATATAGGCATTTCCATAAACGTACCATAACTTTCTTTATTCTTTTGATTTTTAAGGGAAAAAAACCATAATGTTTTAGGTTCTTTTTGTATAAAAGCCTCTTCCTATAAGCAATGTATATGTTTTAGGTAGTTAAACATGCAGACTTCACAAACTCAAAAGTATGGTGAGAAGACAGAATGTTCATCACTGCCTTAGTGACTTCCCATAAATCTACCTTTGCATAGTTTCCTACCTCTTTCACAAATTCAGATTTGTCAGTTGTTCCTAGCTGAACTTCATAATGGCTTCCCTAAAGAATCCAGCCTTCATTGATTTCCCTTCTAGTCAATCCTACATGCTTTAGCCCTTAGCGATATACCCACTTTGCACATATCAATCCTGTGGTTGTCATGTAGAATGTACTTAACATCCACCTAGAAGGGCAATGGGTCCATGACACATGGCTTCTCCTGATGCGTGAAGGCATAACTCCCCCTCCATTATATACAAATTTAAGAATCAGGATTAGCGCTTTGATGACTATAAAAAGTGGCTGTGACTTCCCAAATTACTCTGAAATACTCTTTGTACCTGGTTTATTAATTAGGTTTTGAACCTCATAGTCTGCTTTAGGTTGAAATGCAATTACGTCATTGGTATTCTTGCCCCCAAAGACCTTACCACAGTTAGCTGAACAAAACAATCTTCGGGAACATTGAAGTTTCATTCACATCATAGTTTAGGAAGCTTTGTTTCTCTCTTAATGGCTGAGAACAAAACTCCAAAGAAAAACATCTCCATGGGAAGTCCAGCATTGCTTAGAAATGGACAATCTGTGGCAGCCAGAAAACATGACTTGATTATCAGTTTGAATTTTCTTTTGTTCCCTAGTTTCATCCCATTAAGTATTTCTTTTATTCCTTTGGACCACATCAGACTGTTGTTCTCTCTCCTGACTATCTCTATATCTTTTAAATATTTGGCAAGCTGCAGATTTTGATTGATCACCCTTTTTTTCCTCCTCCCCAAGTGCTAACTTCTATCTTCAATAGATTCCTGTCTATTGTTCTTTGAGATTAAATCAATGAAAATTACAAAAGCTAGAGAATTCTTGAACAAGCTATTTTGCCTCTCCCTTCACCTTCTCACAAAGGATTTTTTTCATCTTATCACTTTCCTTCCAAAAGAAACATATACCTTAATTAAATTATTACAATTCTTTTGAGGATTATGAATAAATCTTCATTTGTTTTCTTTATTAGCATTCGATCCACTTTTGTTAATTGTGTAAATGTTCCCTGTGGACAGAAAAGCAATATAACTCAAATGAAGCAGGGCTTTTTGTTAAGGATAGTCAATTTGATTAACATCACCGTCAATATGATGAATGGAAACATTTTGGAACAAGTTGCTCAGTAACTTGAAATTGACAATATAATGTGTGTGCCATTAGGACTCGAACAATAAATTCAACAATGTATCATAGCATTGATCTGAGATGCTCCTTAGTTTGGGATAAAACAATGATTCTCTGCATTTACATAATACTCATTCTTGGATTCAATGCTTATAAATCGACTTTATCATCTTGATGCTTAAATGATGTGGAAACAAGTGGACTTCATCAGTGTTGAAGGAGTAAAATGACAATTCAGGGATCTAGATTCTGGGCTTAGAGTGATAGACATTGATTACCTTTGTATGGTTAACATGATATAGTTAATAAGGAAGGATTTATAGTAGATATAAGTAAATGTTTATAGGAACCACTTAAAATGCAAACCAAGAAATTGAAAACTTCCAACTATAGACTTTCTCTGTCAACTAGACACTGACCAATATTCACCAGTGGATAAATGTCTGATTAACAAATTTCCTTGGGACAAAGGAGAAGTAGATGAAAGAAAATGTACCTAAGGATCAGATTAAGACTGCTACAAAAATAAGCATTCTTCTAAAAGGTTAATTCTCATTAAAGGATCTCTTACATCTTCTAGAACTAAGGTTCTAAATCTTAGGAAAGCAGAGAATAAAAACCATATTTTTGGTTTTGTTCAGAGTTTTTTTTTTTTTTTGGTTGTGTATTATGGGTTTTGTTTTGTTTTGTTTTGTTCTCAGCAAGGTTGCAAAACAATTTTGTTTACTGGGAAAAAAAAGTTATTTATAAGGACAAAATCTCATCAAGTGAAACATCAATAATAGGAAGAGGGAAAAAGAGAGAAGAGTCTTTTATAAAATATTTATTTAACTGGCAGAAAAATTAAATCAATATAAGCATGAAACAAAGCAGAAACAGTTAACTAAGTAAATCTGTTCTACGTGAAATAAAAACACGAATTGAAAGAAACATATATAGACTTCACATATGAAATCTGACTACTTCTTTGTTTCCAAGGAGAAAAACTAATTCTTAAAATTAACAAGTTCATATAAAGTCTGCATTGAATTATTATCAATCAATAGCTGTCCTTCATTCAAACTCTCCTGGTTTCACAAACAACTGTTCAGATATCCAGATTTCTTTGTTATCATTTTAGTTTCACTATTATCTATTCATCACCCTTAGGAGTTACTGTTAAGACTCTTAGAAGAAACTACAAGCATATTTCTGTTTTGACATACTGCCATATGCAAACAACACATAGGAGACAACTTAGTTTTTAAGAGACCTAAAATTAATGTACTTTAAAAAGTAGAACTTCTACTGTAGACTAAGAAATTGGTTATAAAATCTGGCTATAAATTCTTGGAGGTAAATGCAGCTTTTAGTACAAAGATAAATTACACACAAATGCAGAACAAGCATCTTCAGGGAAAAGAGAAGTTTAAGAGTTCTTCAGGGGAAAAAAAAGAGTAAAACAACCAAAATCAAATCTCCTAATAATAGTCTTGCCTCTAATCACAGTTCCCTCAACAGATACTTACCCTGTTTCGTCAATGGAGTATTAAAAATGCTAAAGAGCAAGAATATCAAAAGTAAAAAAAAAAAAAAAAAAATATGCGAAGTCAGTAGGTTTCTTTCTACTTCAGAATATATCAGACCTGTCTTGTTAGGGTTAAGATTAATGTAAGAGAAAAGCCTATCACAGAAGAAAGACAACAGATTTTTTAATAGTATACCAAAGAAGTGGGAAGTCTTAAAATGCATGAACAAGGCTCAAAGCAAATTAGAAAATTATAGTCAACTTAAGTCAAGAAGGTAACCTTAATGAGATTAAGCGTTGAGATACCTATATTCTGAGGTAAATATATTCCATTAAATCTTGTTCTAAATTATACATAATAAGATGGCAGTAGATGCAGTCAATACATTTCTATGCTGTTTTTTATTGTTATCTTTTTGTCTACTTACTGGTTTTACACAAATTTTTATAAATTCTTCTAGAATTTGACGTAGCTGTGAGATTTTCTGAAAAAAAAACTACTTTTTTTTAGAGCAACTTCAAAATTGAGAGGAAGGCACAGAGATATCTCACACACCCCCTACCCCCACACATGCATAGCCCCTCCCATAACCAACAGCCTCCACCAGAGTGGCACATTTGTTATAATTGATGAATCTGCATCAACACATCATAATCACCCAAAGTCCATAGTTTACAGCAGGGTTCGCTGATGGTTTTGGACATACT
This sequence comes from Propithecus coquereli, assembly GCF_000956105.1. Taxonomy (NCBI): domain Eukaryota; kingdom Metazoa; phylum Chordata; class Mammalia; order Primates; family Indriidae; genus Propithecus; species Propithecus coquereli. The sequence goes on from NW_012148507.1 coordinate 5,149,984, forward strand.
ATGGGTTTGAACAAATGTATAATGACAAATACCTGCCATTATAGTTTTATATAGAGTGTTTTCACTGCCCTAAAAATCCTCTGTGCTCTGCCTGTTCTTCTCTGCCTCCCCTCACCTCCCAACCCTTGGCAACCACTGATCTTTTCATTGTCTGCATAGTTTTGCCCTTTTCAGGATGTCATATAGTTGGAATCATACAGCATACAGTCTTTTCTGATTGCTTTCCTTTGTTTAGTGATATGCATTTAAGCCATGTCTTCCATGGCTTAATAGTTCATTTCTTTTTAGTGCTAAATAATATTCCATTGTGTGGATACACCGCAGATTATCCATTCGCCTACCGGAGGAACATCTTGGTTGCTTCTAAGTTTGGGCAATTTTGGATAAAGCTGCTGTAAACATCCTTGCTCAGGTTTATGTGTAGGCACATAGTTTTCAACTCATTTGGATAAATATCAAGGAGTGCAGTTGCTGAGCCATATGGCGAAAGCATGTTTAATTTTGTAAGAAACTGTGAAACTGCCTTCCAATGTGGCTGTACCATTTTGTATTCCCACCAGCAATGGATGAGAGTTCCTGTTGTTCTCCGTCCTCATCAGCATTTGGGGTTGTCGGCGTTCTGGATTTCAGCCATTCGAATAGGTGTGCATTGGTATCTCATTGTTATTGCAGTTTGCATTTCCCTGAGGCCATGTGATGTGGAGCATCTTTTGATATATTTATTTTCCATCTGCATATCTTCTTTGGCAAGGTGAGATTTTCTTTATTTAATTTAAAAATAAATGAAAGTGTAAAACTGTATGTCTTCTTTTGATTTACTTAGTGTTGTATATGGAAAGCATGACTATTCTAACAATGAAAATCAAGACATCATTTACCTGGTAACATTGTACCTTAATTTCTGATAAAGTTACCAGGAGAGAGATAAAGATTGTGGTTTTATAGGTTCGAGATTGAAAGGGCATCTTTGTAGACGTTAATGCTATAGACTGTATCAGGACTTTTTCTACACTGTTTCAATGATTTCACGTTTCTTGAATGAACTTCAGGTGTCATCACTTTTTTTCCAATGTGCACATTTAATATCACTCTAGTTTGAAGGATTCAGAGCCCCTAAGAACAAGAAAAGGAGCTAGACAAGAACAGGGAGGGGGAAGGAATCGTTTGACCTGGCTTCTGCATTTCTTTTTATCCTGTCACTTCCCCCTTGGCAATAACCTTCCTCCATAGCACTCAAGCAGGTGAAGAGACCCAATGCCAGCGTCGCCTGTTTTGCTGTTTTGTCCTCAGTCGGGTCTCCATCCCTTTGCCCTGCGTCTGCACCCTGAGGAAGGATTCCAGGACAATGACCTTTTCTTTCTTTCTCGTCAATTCTTTTTCAGACGCTTCTTGCTGTCAGTGCGCTTGCTCATCTATTTAGTTCAAATGTGCCCCCTACAAAAGTATCTACTGACCCTGACCTTTGAAAAGAGCAAAGAGGGTTTTCAGTGAGAGCTAACAGGGAGGAGATGAAAGCCTTGACTGTCTCTATGGAACCCAAGGATACTAAAATTTCTCAAGGTGCATCCTCTCTCTCTGGGTTTGCCAAATCACTGTGCTTCTTAAACAACCAGAGCTAGTAAATCTGCAGGACAGGTTAAAAAAAAAAAAAAAAAAAGGAAAATAGTCCTCAAAGTATAAATTATAGCCAATAAAGGGGGAAAGAAAACTTGTCATCTTTCAACCTAACTTTCCTTGGCAGAAATAGCCTTTAAGAATTCTCTTTAAATGAGTACTCAAGTTCTGGCAGGCTTTTTGCAATGCATTCCCTTTGTTCAGGAATGATTATTGAAGCTTCCCAGTTTAGCTTCATAACACAGTTTTACGAAAGCTTTTTATTTTTTACGTTCTTGCTTCTTATCCCCAAACAAGTTTTTCTCCCCAATAGAACATCACTTTCCAAGGAACTGAACTAACCCTAATGTTGTATTTATGACTACCTTAACGCCTAAGCTATTTAAGCTTATTAGACACACACACACACACACACACACACACACGGTCACATATAACTTTAAAAATGTGTTTAACTGTAGCTTTCCTTTTGAGATCAGTCAAAACGTTCGATGCAACATTTAATTAGCAACAATACAGTAAAAGATGCCTATTGACACTCAGAAATTAGAAGCCCACATACAGGCGGAGCCTTGCTTCCTTCCTCATTATCCTTTACATGTGTGTTTTTAATTAAATATCCCCAGGTCCTGGCGATACTGCAGATGTTTAACACAATACTCACATGGTAGAAATGCTTTATACTTATCATATCTGAAAGATGGACTTATCAGCTCTTTCTTTCAACACATGTCTGAGATTAGTATGCATTGTGAGAGAGCTTATTTGACAGGTTTGGAAGGGTCGAGCAGCAAAGAGATAACATTACGAATCCTACAAGAATTAGTAAAAAGAGGCAGAGTAGCTGCACTAAGTCTTAGTCCATAGTTCAGTCTGAATGAGTACATGGACTATTATCTCGCAGGCACATAAAAGGAGAGGGAAAAAGATAAGAGAGCTGTATTTTCCACCTGTTGGCACATACATGGTTTTGTTCTAATCCCCATATCTCTCCATGCCCTTCACGAGAGCTTATTGATCGCGCTCCAGTGGGCCCACTGAGCTTGGGTATTTTAGATGACTGCTAATGAGACAGTAATCCTCTCATTTCGAGGTTCGTATCTCCAATCTGCAAAATATGCAGAGATGCCCCATTTCAGTTCATATTGGACAGGTGGCAAACCATTCTTCCTCTGGGTCTGCGTTGTCTTTCTCACTTGATAGCTCCATCTGTCCCTGCCTGGGTGACAGCAGGAACATCACAAAGAGAGCAGTGGGGTGGAGGGGTGTCCACCAATCACCGCCACTCCTCGTGTGCTGTCGTCCTCACCTTCTCATACTGGCAGACTGTGTAGGAGAAATCCCCTGAGTTCACATCCACACACATACCCTTCTCACCACCCCTTCTTCAAGCATCTACACTCTGCCCAGCTGTGGTCAGGACAGGGAAAGGTTGAGCCAACTCTGTAAGAGCAAAGCAGACAGTAAATAACAGCCTTGGTCAGTGGCATCTAGGGCCACCCAGATTTGCTTGCAAAATTTTATTTCCCTCCAAATCATCTTTGCCAAGGAGCAATGCTTTTTTTTTGTTTGTTTTTATGAAAAGTTCAAAGTAAAAACAGAAATGTTCATTGGAACTGGAAATGTGGTACATTGGGCCCCAGAGAAAGAGCAGCACTGGCCACCTGCTACACACATTAGAACTAAATAAACGTTCATGATAAATTTTGCTTTGGTTTTAAGTGTCTATATTCCTTCTTGATGTCCAACTATCAGTTCTATTCCTAGATTGTGGTCTCCACTGTTCCCTCCTCACTTAAATAAAAATTATTTCCTTTTCCCCCTCAAGGTTTTGGTTTCAGCTCTACTTTTTAATCTAACACATACCTTGCCAAGCATGATGTACAGTCATATACCACGTAACAATGTTTCAGCCAACAATGAACCGTATATACCATGGTGGTTCCATAGGATTATAATGGAGCCAAAATATTCCTATCACCTAGTGACATTGTAACATAACGCATTACTCCAATACTCTAGCAAATGTCACAAGATATGTTGGGATCAGGTCTCAAAGCTCCTCATGGGCCATGCTGTGTAATTTCTACATTATCCTAGAGAAAGCAAGAAGATATTTTGAGATGACACAGTTGAGTGTATCTTGGGAGATATCAAATCCCAAGCAGCGTTTGTGTGCGGCCTCACTGAAAACATGTTACTGCACTCCTATTGGAAGAACACAGGTGGGGTTGTGTTCGCTACAGAGAACACACGGTGGATACCTACTACTGTATCAATGATGACTTATTTCAACAATTAAAAGAGAGAAAACATCTACTACTCGGTCATTTTATTTTGGAAATGAATCCAATACCCCTAGTGGCTGCCAGATGGTTTCCTCGATTCAGTTAAAACCCTTCACAGAGTGGGAAAGAGGGAAGGCTAACTGGAGATTTGGGGAAACGGTTACAAAAAAGACCCACACGGGAAGGATTTATCCAGCAATGACAAGTTGTGTGAAGATGATGTGAGATTGTCAGACACTTTTATGATCCTTTTCTTCCATCTGGCTTACGTGCCATTTGAAGGAGCACACTGCTCGATAGGGAGGCAGCCTTGAAATCAATTGACAGAGCGGGGAAAACATTAATAGCATCTGCAGCCACAGGACACTCTGCTGCAGTGAGAGTTGTTGTAGGACAGGAATGACAGCTATATAACAACATCTTATTGATATGGGCTTCCTGAGCATGGATAGGAAAAAAAAAAAAAGAATGGGTACTCTGACGGAAAGTGTTTGTAGCATAAGTTAGTGGTTTTGATGGAGCAAACCGGCCTACCAATAAAGTAGTATTGTAAAGTGGAGATGCTACTGCAATGGAGAAAGATGGTGATGAATGCAGTGTTGTTCCTCAAGGCCATTTTTAGCCCATTCCGTCACACAACACACCAACCACAGCTCAGATTTCTCCTCTTCCCATGTGAAGCATTGATGTGCAATGCTAGGGTGACTTTATAGAGATGATATGATAATGACAGGTTAAAGTGAGATGAAATCTATTTGATTGCACAGGTGAAATTCATAGAAACAAATGTTCTTTGATTCATGCTGCTCATAATAACACTATTAACAAAAATCAATTCTGAAATTACTGTCAGAACGCATCGATTTGTTATTTTTGAGTATACAGACTGAATTTCAGTCGAAATGCTTAATTTATTTTAAACCTCAAGTCCATGGATCCTGAAATATGGATTTGATTGTTTTCAAATGAGGAAACTTTACATAGTAATATCAGGTCAAACTGTGGAAATCAATCCAAGATGTTTTTCTAATACAGCACAATCACAGTTCAAAACAGCCTTGATTTGGTGCCTCACTACATGTATATATTTTTGCCTCTAGGGACAGTTTGGATGCTAATTCAAATTTTTCAAGGCAGGAAATGAGGTGTCTGGTCTGGTAAAGAAAGTCGTTCATCAGAGTTACAGTTCTTCCTGGTTGAGGATGTAAACGGAAACATCTAAATAGTTTAAGAAAACTGATCTTACGATATACTTGGAAAAGATGTCATAACACCCACATAAACCATCACTTACTCCTCACATCCCAGAACATAAGTACTTCAAGGTCAGTGATATATAAATAGGTTCTAGTTTTATGAAAAGATGTAAAACATTAATGTTTCTTTGTTTTGATTCCTGGCGATGCGTGTGTGTTTGGAGAGAGGGGAAGAACCTCTTTAGGAGAAAAGTCAGTGTCTGATTTCATTTCTTTCCTGACTATTCTTTCTATGATTTGAGGGGGTCCCCCCCACCCCCGCCGCCTTCTTAATGCCATTATATCCCATCTGGATAGCTCCGGAGGGTGTTGCTAACGTTAAATTTGTGACATCACACTTATTGTCAAATTATGTCCATTTCCACGGAGACAATTCTAAACGCTGTAGGAGACAAAAAAGAATTACATGACTCAGTTTCCTATCTGCAAGCAACTTACTCTGGAGTTGAAGAGAAAGTATGTATCATTATTTTACGAGATAGTTGAGGCTTTTGATAAAAAGTAACTAAAAATAAATGTAGCTTATGGGCTCCAGAGTTAGACCTCCCACTCTGTTATTATACTTAGTATCTGGATGAAGGTGGTTTTGTGACTTAGTTGCTATAGCTGTAAACAACATTAATAGTGCAATATACCCCACAGGGTTTTAGGAAATATACATAAAGTGCTAAAAATAATGCCTGCAGAGATACACTCGTTAAGGGTTATTATACATTTATTTTTTCAGCAATATGTGCTAAGTACCAATTCGTGCTGTATATGCAAACATAACGAACCCAAGTTCCCTTCCCTCATGGAACTTACATTCTCCAGGAGGGAGACTGACTGGGGAAATACCTATGAACAAGGAAGTATTAGAGGGTAGTGAGTGCTGCTATCAAAACAGGATAATGAGATAGCAAATAGATTGCCAGGGGACTTGCCTTAGGCCAGTCAGGAGAAGCTCCAGTTACTCACAGAAGCCAGCCATGTGATCCACAGGGAAGGGAGATAATTCAAAAGAAAGGGAAACCATTGAGCCCTGGGATGATAGACGAGGCTTCTTGGAGGAAGTGGGCTTCATGATAATATTTAGATTAGCTGAAAGAAGGATGGTCACTCCAGGCAAAGAAGTTGCAACAAATGCAAAAGCTCAGAGGTGGAAAACTCAAGGCACAAGGTGTGCTCAATATGTTTCAATGTGTCTGTCTGTCTGTGATAGTTGGTTCATGCAGAAGATAGAGGACAAAGTGAAGCAAACTGAATCCAGATTGTAGAGAGCATTCACCCTCAGAATCTTCTTAAAATCACACATATATTTTTCTGCATAAAAATGAAGTTATTGATGATTCTATGAGATGGAGAGATAAATGATTTGATTATTTTTCTAGTTCTTGCTGATGGCCTCCCAGAGGGGGTACCTGGTAAATATTTGTTGACTGAGTGATTGATCGGTTAGTCGGTTGGGTTGTTTATTTATTGCAAATGGCTTAGAAAAGTAGATGCTGAAGAAATGTTTAGGGAAGACAAGAAGGAAAGGATGATGGATAATAGTAGTGATAATAACAACAGAAAGATTTAGAAGTGAGAAAAATATGAGTTGAAGAGAGACAATTCAAAGATGGATGGGGTGGGAAACCTAAATGACAAGTATACAATAATGGGAACACACCAAGGGACACGGTTTGAAGATGGAAAAAGAGGAGAAGATCCATTTTAGATATGCATACATCAAGAAAACACTGTGATGGTCAAACAAAACACACAAACACTCACGCATAGGAATGGTTAATTGGTTAAAGAGGATCCAGGATAAACTGATGCAACCAGAGTACAAATTTCCAAGAAGATCTCTCTCCATCATTTACTAATGTAGAGTCCATGGATAATTAAAGCTAAGAAAATGCTTTCAGATTTGCCAATTAGGAGATCATCGTTGGTTTTTAAAGGGGCAAATTCAGTATAATATTGGGGATGGAAGCCAACTTGCATCTTTTGTCCCTGCATCCTTTAAGCTCTTGAGTTTTCAAGAAACATTTATCAATCAGCAGCAAAAAGTAATAATACCAGTACTTTCTATAAATGCTGAAAATAAATGATTAGGCCACATTCATAATTATTAAATTGCCAGATTCCACCTTTTAAAAAAAAAATAAAACAACCGAAAGCATTTTGAAGACAACCAAAGTGTCACCTCCTCCATGCAAAAATTTTTAAATGTATTTAATAATGTGTAATTATAGATATAACACAGTTGCATTTTCTGACATCTCATGCCAGTGGAGTTGACACCTTGAAGAGTTTCTCCAAGAAATAGAACGAGTAAATAAACACAGTAGAGTGCTTTAAAGATAACTTTTATTTACTTTATCTTACGAGACAAATTTAATAATAAATAAGAGAGAAAAGGACAAGAGTTTTAAAGGTCAAGTTAAGCATTTTTCTTTAACAAGGTTATTTTGACATTACTAAATGGAACAGCCACAGAACTTTGAGCAGCCCTATTAGATTAATGATAGCATCAACGGCAAAAACAAGTACTATTTGTTAAGCACCTTTCCTCCTCAATGCTGTAATTCTGCTTGGGATGGAGGAAATGGAGAAGAAAAGAAAGCCTAATCTAACCCTGGTCACCATTTATTTTCTTTGTCTATTTTTCATTTTTTTTTAATTCCATGAGAAAGAATCAACGGCAAAAAAAAAAAAAAAAAAATAGTCTTTTCCAGACAGTGTCAAAGAAATCAATAATCAATCTTGCCAGAAAAAATTCAACAACACTTTCAGTACTGTTACAGATTAGACAGGCGGTATTGATAATTTTTAAAAAGCTACATGCTCAGTCTCCTTATAGTCTAAAAGGAAATATCTTTATTATTTTATAAAGCTTCCTTGATCCAGTCATGTCCCTAAACCAAAACCAATCTTTTCCTCCTCTGACCTCCTTAAGATTTTACATTTCAAATGGAAAGTAAGAACTTCTGAATAAGCATGGAGGAGTGAATACATGGGAAAGTTTTTCTGTGCTTCTTCCAGAAACTGCATTCAAATTAGAGTCAAGATGAACCCACAAGCACAATGAGAAAGAGAGGGAGCTATTGGGGAATCAAGAGATACCAACAAATTATTGGAAGATGGGTGATACCAATGAGAAGCAAGCCCAACCTTGCAACAGGAGCTTGGAAAGGATCATATATTTTGATATTAGATACCAAGGAAGGCCAGGGTGGGACATGGGATAGAAAACTGAAAATCTTCACAGGAAATGTTTATATACCTGGCCTCTTCCCAGAAACAAGTGGTTGATTTTGTGGAAAAAAATTGAATTCAAAACCATCCAGATTTGAGCATATGTGGCACAGAGGAAAGGCAGGGGATAGACACCATTCTTGTAAGTTACTGTTTCCCCCAAAAAACCCTGACCTTCTTAATTTGACTTCAGTGCAAAAATATGTTTTATCAGGCCACTATCCTTAGGAGAAAGTTTGGAGTAGACATCCCTGGAAAAACTCAACAGCACCCAAAAAGGACTTATGAATATTGACCTTTGATAGTCCCTCAATGAAACAGCTAAGTCCTAATTCAATCTTCTGACAGTGAAGCCAATTGATTCTTAAGATCGACCCACATAGACAAAAAGCTAGAATATCAATCCAGGAGATCCAGGCCTCCTGCATATTAATCTCCAACTCATGGTCCACTTTCCAGGGAACTAGATCTGTGGTACAACAATTCAAGAAAAATTTTAAAAGATAACAATATTTTTTTCTGGATCAAAAGAGTTTGCGAAAGTCCCAGCATCACGAATGATGAATGACCCAAGTCACATCAATATGCAATTTCAGAAAGAAAAGAAAAAGACAAATACTCTAAAAGACTTCCAGAAAAGAAAGAAATCAAATAACATAAAAAGCATCGAGAAACATAATGGCCTTGGACTTCTTAGCCACATGACACAAATCTAGAAGATGATAGAGCAATTCCTTCAAAATGGCTTTCAAATTAGAATAGCAAATGCCGCCACATTGTCAATTAAACATGAGGGCAAAATAAAACATTTTTATGTATGCAAGGTTTAAAAAAATATCTCCCTTTCTCTTTTCTCCAGGAAGCTACTGACGGATGTGTGTTGCTAAACCAAGAGAGCAAATGAAGAAACAGGAAGGAGGACACTGGATTTGGTAAACAGAGGACCCAAGAGAGAAAAGCGGTGAAGTGAAGTCCAAGGACAAGGGCTGGGCATCAGACAGGCTTGAGCTTGAGTACAGCAGGGAGCTGGGGAGGCGGGGATCTGAGAAAGGTTTCCGTAAAAATGGTGGAACTGTTACAACAGCTCTCGTGTTTTAGTGTTTATTTTAGTGTTCAGAGAGGGGTTATGATTCTGTTGGGAAATATAGAAAGGAAATGTAATCAGGGTGTAATATACCACTCAGCTACAGCAATATAAAATCTGAGTATCAATTGAACCAACATTGTCATATAACCATAACGCGGAAACGGATGAGGAGAACTGGGAAAGAACTAGCTTCTGGAATAATATCCCAAGAAAGGAGGAATGGGTCAGAGAAAGGTTGTTCTTTTTTTTTTTGTAATTATCCTTGTAGTACTATTTGATTATTAAATTGTGCACATGTATTTTATTGACAAAAATAATATTTTTAAATGGAGCGATGAGTGTCATAAAAGGGAGGCAGATGGTTATTTGTGTAAATGTCGCGGCTTTACTATGAGATCATCACGTCCTTGACTGCGAGCTCTATGTCTTATTCAACAGGATCTCTCTCATAGTGTTCACAGGCCCTACATGACCAAAATACATCATCCCTCAAGAAAAGAAATGTGGCTTAAGAAAAGTTTCTGGAAATAAAGAATATCATTATTAATATTTATCATAATACTTAGCACAATAGCCAATTTATAATAGATCATCAATAAGTAATGACTAAATGAACAAATCATTTCAGAAGGGGAATGTTAGGAGATACTGATAACCATGTAGTAAGAATTTTTGCAGCTTTAGGCAATCTCAAATAGAAAATAATTGAATGAATGTGTGTGTATGAGAGAGAGAGAGAGAGTGAGAGAAGGAGAAGAAGATAAAGAAAAGTCAGTGAGTTTATTTAACAATCATCTAAGTGACCTGATAATTCAACAATTACCAAACTAAATAAATTCTCTGTCCTTTGCTGTTTTGATGTTCCTTTTCTGACCACCTCTCTAGAAAATCAGAAGTCTCTTTGGCTAATAACTCCAAAATGGCATTAAGAATATTTTCAATCAATTTTCAGTGACATATAAAATAGTTCCATTTCTGGCTGCTCCTAACTATATATATCCTACCAGAGAAACTAAAACAACATTTTGTACCCAAGTCAACGTGGGAACAGCTAGCACTATTCAGATTGCTCTCTTAGTATATGGAAAAGTCTGGCAAGCAGGTTGCTTTCTGAGAAGAGGACAGTGGAGGTAGAGATGAACTTGGAAAGCGGTCATGAGCTGCAGATGCTTACTTTATGACTGAAGAATAAAGGCAGCTGAACTAAGAGTAAAGTAGCCAAATGTGGATGGGAGGCAAGTCAGTCTATCTGTCTTAATGCCTCAAAGAAGGAAGGAAATAAGGGAGGGAGGAATGGAGGTGAAAGAAAGAAATCTTGACAATGAAGGAGGTATCTACTAATTTGAGATGGGGTACAAGTCGGGCTTAAACTAGCACCATGAGGATAGTCTGGTTCTGAGACAGAGGGTTGTTCCTAAAGACCAAGCAGAGCTGGCTACAGCAATGGAGTAAGACAAATGCCAGAAGCTAGTACACAGGTAGAGTTCATCAACGCAAAGTTGAGTTGAAAATCTCCAGCTTGTTTTTAAAAACTGATATCTAAATAATCCATTTTATTTTGAAGAAATATAACAAAAATCCTTCATTTTTAGAGAAATGTCTGAAAGGTGGAAGGTTCCTAGTATCTATCAAATTGAAGAACACATATTATGCATGACAATATACTTAGAAAGAAAAACAGTTTAATAAAGAAAAGTCCAAGTATCCCATATATATAAAACAGGGCCATTTAAAAGACATGGAACCAAAGTCATTCTCTAATAGTTGGTGTCAAATTAGTTTTTGCCATTATGTTATTAGCCTAAGTGTTTCAATTCATCTACAAAATGAAGGTATATTTTTCCCCAAGTAACCTCAAGTCAATCTTCTTTCCATAAGTTGATTATACAACTGGAAATGATTTAGCAGTGATCTCACCATAGCTTAAATGTATTCCAAAATATGGCATGCATGAACATTAGAAGATTGATATATTTATTAAAATGAGAAGCTTTAATCCCATAATATTTATTTAAATTAAAAAACCCTTAGTGGCACAAATGTAGATTAGTTGGAATAGGAAATTATGTCTAAAAATGCAATATGCATTCTTACCATGGACATCAGACTAAGGATTCAGACGAAAATATGACTTATTTTCTTTGTCAGAAATTACAAAATGTGCATTCTTTAGCAGATACTAATTGTACCAATGGGATTTGTCCAAACCACTCTCATCTGGGATGTGTTTAATTCTTACTACATCAGCACATCGCTTCTTTCTCTGAGGCTTAACTAGAAATGTACATAGTAAATCTTATTTTTAGCCTTATGTGAAGTGAGGCTGCTAGTTCTATCAGTATCTACCAAGGACATACAGTGTTACCTTGCACTATTATAAACAGTGTGAGCAGGTGCCATGTGGTTGAGAAAATAATTTGAGCTCCCACGAAACAATTTCAGGGTAAGCCAACATATGATGATAGAATGCCATTTGGGGTAGTATATATTAACAATTAGAAACCAGGAAAGCACTCAATAAGTTACCAACTACACTGTAAACACAAAACATTTAAAATGAGCTAGAGAATGGAGAGACAAATGAATACAAGGTTTAATGTTCAAGGGCAAGAACACTGTTAAGAAAAACCAAGGATAACCCCTGCTCGCCAACCTCTGTCTATTTATTTATCCGGGAACATGTAGCTTTCAAGAATATTAATGACAACATAAATTTACATTACACTTTATACCTTTCAAAGCTCTTTCACATTTGACTGATAAGTCAGGGCATGTATTATTATCACCACTGTCCGTACACAAGAACAAGACTCGGTAACGTGAGGACGCTACACAAAAGCAAAGTGTCAGGCCTTCGGTGGCGGAGGTTCTGCCCATGGCTCTGCTACGTCATATGAAGACGTGTGGCCTAACAAGCAGGTGTGCACAGCAAAAGGAAAGGAAGAGGACAATAGCGAGAATGATTTTACAGCATCCAAGTGTCAAGTGGGCTCCTAGGATAAGGGTTAAAATCATTTTTTTTTTTTTTTTTTTTTCTTGCCTGGGCTAGAGTGCCGTGGTGTCAGCCTAGCTCACAGCAACCTCAAACTCCTGGGCTCAAGCATCCTCCTGCCTCAGCCTCCCGAGTAGCTGGGACTACAGGCATGCGCCACCATGCCCGGCTAATTTTTTCTATATATTTTTAGTTGTTCAGATAATTTCTTTCTATTTTTAGTAGAGACGGGGTCTCGTTCTTGCTCAGGCTGGTCTCGAACTCCTGACCTTGAGCAATCCACCCGCCTCAGCCTCCCAGAGTGCTAGGATTACAGGCGTGAGCCACTGTGCCCAGCCGGGTTAAAATCATTTTGAAGAAATTATCCGTCATTTATTCCTTTGCATTACAGAGAAGAGAGGAGGGGAAAGGGCTGTATGGTCTGTTTTTATGGAGACACCATCCTTCTAGGGTAAGTGACAGTACCGGTTTTAAATGCATGCTTTTGCCTAGACAAGTGTGCTCCTGTGGGTGGGATGGGTAGAAAGCCCCCCATGTATAAAATGAAATGAAAAGCTAGAAACAAAAATGGTCAGTTGAGGCATGAACAACTTGTTTGTAGGTATACTGAAAATATGAAGAGTCAGCTGCTCCTTGGGGAATGGTCCAAATGCACAGAGAAAAACGTGCTGTGGGTACACGTTGCAGCGTAGTCACATTCGAGGAGATTGCTCCTTCTAGATCAGACTTTTGTCCTAAGTAAAACTGTAAGGTAATTTGCATTTATCCTCTTTGTCAGACAAGGCCAGCCAAACTCATAGGGGAAAAAGTTCCTTCGTAAATGAATAAAATCCCCACTCCAAGAGAGATATGCATTTTTAAAATTTAGTCAATGCAGTGGGCCTCTGGGCATCTCCTGTGCCCTAAATTGTCTCATTTACTCCTCTTTCTGCCTTCCATTTGCTACCAAACAGGGTAAATCCATAAAGAATGCTGATCTTCTGGGAAGAATGCACTGCAGGTCTCTCTTGCGGAGCTTTATTGGATCTACAGACCCAAGTGAGAGATGAAATGCATTTTTCTGTCAGTAAAAGTCATCGAAAATGACTTGAAGACTCACAGGAAACAAATAGCCATGGTAAAAATATAACATATTTATACAGTCCCTTTCTGACCACAACTAAGCTTTCAGGAGAAAGACAATCCTGGAAAACTCAAGGCTGCAACTACAGGGTACAGAATTCACTCATTAGGATACACAACATTTCATTTCTGCATTGTTTTCTGCACCGCATGGGGGTGATGCTTTTCCTTCCACCGAACAGATCCATCTCAGGAGCCCTCTTGGAACTGTCAATATAGTCATTATCAATTATGTAATGCAGGGGGGAGCGAAGATTAGTAATTCAGAGCTAAGACATCCCATGATTTATAATCTTGCATGTAACTGTCTACAGCGAACATTGGGAACCTGTCGTTAAAAGGCATTAACTTGAGAAAATTAGAGTTCTGTATTGATCACCAAACACATATAGTTTATTGTGGAGTGATGCTTTAATTTATATTCCAAGCAAGGCTCTCAGTGAATGTCATTTGTGTAGAGAGGACTGCATCCTGAAGCCATCTGGTCCCACAATGTGACAGCGGCGGCAGGTAAGCATGCTCTCTGAATAAGTGCATTTTGGTGCAGGAGGCGGGCAGAGCATGAAGCCAGCGCCATTTGTGCAGAGCAGCATGTAGTTAAGGCATAATTATCAATATTAACCAAAGTGATAAGATGCCATTTTGTCTTGAGCCTGCAAGACTTGGGCTAGTCAATGACTGGCTGAATGATCTAAAGGAAATATTACCTTTCTACACTCCTACCTTCAGCCAGGTGAACTGCCTCTTTGCTCTTTTGCTTTCCCTAACCTCTCTAACAAGTTGCCTTCCTTAATAAAATTAGAGGGAAGTTATTAAGTTACTTAGCTCAATCCCTGAGTTTCTGGAATTGAATACTAGAGGATAATAATCGTGTGGTGTGATCCCTGGGAGGATTGTATGTGAGGGTGCATTAACTCAGATAATCAGACTGCCAGCACCAACCTTTACAGAAAACATCTGAGAGCACTGAGCTGAACATCAGAGAAAGTAAAAGGGCCTTTGCAAGCATTGCCTGATAGTAAGTTAGGCAGAAATCTTGCAGCATCTAGGAAAAAATGGGTTCACAATGGTTTTCAACCCTGGCTGTGTATGATAGTCATCTGGGGGAATTCTATAAAATATAAAATATTGACATCTTATCCCCACCCCCTGAGATTCTAATTTAATTGGTCTTGGGTGGGGAACAAGGCACTGAAGATTTTTTTAAAGTTCTCTAAGTGGTTCCATTGTGCAGCCTTTTGAGAACCACTGTTTGTTGCGTGTTCAAGTGTACATGAGTAATGTGAGATGGAAAGAATGGAACATATTGAAATGGCTAAGATTTGGCATAGATGTAAAAATGATGTATATAGAAAAAATTAGCATCAAATAGAAAATTAGTATATAACAGAGAAATATGGGTACAAAATTTTAGTTTGGTTTTGACATCGGTCTTGGCGGCTAGCAGAAGAATCTTAGAGGAAATGTGGTGGAAAACACCAGCATGACTCCTCTACTTATATTGTGATAGAAAAGCATCATTGTTCATTTGCAATCCCAGAAGATGAGGTGTGTGGTGGACATCAGCTGAATGTAGTGGAAATCAAACACGCCTTCCTGGCTATGAAACACAGGGAGGGCTACACCATGAATGTGGGATCAGAATAAGGGATTGTGCAACCTTGAGGTTAGCACTGGAAAATAATTCTCCTAAAGGATGTCTTTGAGAAGGCGGTGGACCATGTCCACATCCGATGTGTGTTTCACAGCAGGTGCTGGGAAAATGCACACTGTGTCCTATCCACCTTTCATCTGCACATTCAGACCTGGATGTAAACACAAAGGAAAGGGTAGTGTTAGGAGAGCTTGTAGCTAGATACAGTGGCAATGCGATAAAGGGAGATTAAAAGAGTGTTTTTAAAGGCTTAAAACCTCAAAGATAAGTATCTGACAAAGAGCATTCAAGGCAAAGAACAATAGATTAGAGAGGGAGCTTTGATAAATTTTCATGCTGAGGAAACAAGAAGAATAAAGAAATAAACCATCTAGAAGGAGCCCAAAGACCTCTTTCTGCTGATGCATTATTAATAACTACAGAGGAATAAAAAATAACTAATCTTGAAAAATAGAATGAAGACGGCTTTGATGTTTCTGTACTAGGCAAGGATGAATGAAGAATATGTATCTTCTATATACAAATATGTGTGTAAGTTGAGATGAAATTACATTATACATCATCACTACCTCTAGGTCGAAGTGGAGTCTAGTTTGAATGTTAGTAAACCATTCTGGGTGGGTTTCAGGATCCCACTCAGCATTATTTGTGGCTTAGTGATTAATGCCATACACATTTGCTCCCAAATATTTCAAGACCTTTGACATGTCCAGGCTGACCGAATCCACCAGACTCTGAGCCACACTCGAATTTTAGCCAACAAAGAACCTCTAGCTCTTGTAGAGCCATGAAAAGGACACATTCAGGTAACAAACTTTCCTTCATTTCTTCCCTTGTGATAGCAGTAATATGTTTTTTTTAATCTAGAGCCTGTGGAGCCTTATCATCTGGGGGAAATTTAATGGAAGAAGAGAAAAGATGTGCCAACATGGTCCCATCAAATAAGGTATTGGCCATCATTTCTTGTGATTAGATTAAAGAAATCTCAGGGCACTTCAAAGCAATTTATAGAAAAACACATTCCTGTTTACTTGGGGAGAATGACTCAGGTTACAGCTCCCAGAATCCAGCCTTAGTGGCTTAAATTTAATTAATGGGGCATATTGCTTGGTCTTAAGCTGCATCAAGCCAGGATGTAATGAGATGGGGTATTGACAGGGACTGTTCTATGTCAGTAGGCTGGTTCAGATGAGAACACTTGTTTGAAAGGAAATGTGTGCAGTCTGAATTCTCTTCCAAAAGCCTTTCCTTGGAACCTCCATTTTGTGCGTACCTTTCCTTTGCTTCCATTGCCAAACGACGTTCTAAGTGGGTCCAAGTGGAGAAGAAGATCTCAGTCCAGATTCTACTATCATTTGGAAGAGCTCCCTCTGAAGTCTTACACCCTTTTTTTTTTTAACAAAAACCCCCAAGCCTTAGCACTCCCACACCCAATGAAATGATAATAGTTGGCATTTATTAGACATATTATGAATCAGAACAATATAAGCCCTTTATGTTCATCATTTTCCTTTATGCCCCTGAGACCCCATGATAGGGTATAAGTCTCTCCACTCTACAAATGATAAGAAGAAGCCCTGAGATGTTATTAAATAAATTATCTTGCTCAAGGTCACACAGCTATTGAGCAATAGAGAGTGGCATTCAATTTTTTCATCCAATGTAAATTTGTTCAGGACTTACTATGTGCCAAGAGTAAGGAATAAAGCAGTAAGAAAGATATAGAGGTATCCTTACGCAGATTTTGTTACAGTGAGAGAAAAAGCTCAACATACATAAGACTGTTGACAAATTGGGATGCC
Source organism: Propithecus coquereli (assembly GCF_000956105.1). Taxonomy (NCBI): domain Eukaryota; kingdom Metazoa; phylum Chordata; class Mammalia; order Primates; family Indriidae; genus Propithecus; species Propithecus coquereli. The sequence goes on from NW_012148507.1 coordinate 5,167,024, forward strand.
ATTAGATAAAGAATAGGGAAAGAGATACTCCAAAGAAGGTGGTCAGGAAAGTCTTGCTACAAAGGAGACATGTAACCTGAGTCCTGAAGGATCACCAGCCAACTACAGAATGAGGGGTGAGGGGCAGCGGTGGAACTGGAGCTGGGGGTGGTGGGTGCCCCAAGCCTGAGTTCCTAATCATTGCACTATAGCGTCTACTCTTGGCCTTCTCCGGAATAATCTGAGACATTCATTTTTCTCAACTCATTCTAACCAACTCCTCCACACCCCACCGCCAATTTAAATGTTGCTATATCTCCTACCCACATTTAATTCTTTTCAGTCTAAGGGGAAGAGGTGACACTTATCCCTTTTCAATTTGTTTCTCTGGGGGTGACTTTCCTGGGGCCTTTGTCTGCTTTTGATCATCTCTGTCTCCATTCCCACCTTTCTCTTGATTCCTTCCTTGCAGGGCACGGCATGCACAGGTTTCTCATACCCTAAAATAGCTCTCAAACCGGCATCCCCCTCTAGCTACAATCCTTGGAAATTATAATTCATCATTTCTTCCTCCCAGTCTCATTGTTCATTCACTCTATGGACCCTGTGATGTAATGAATGGGTTCGCTGGGTTTGCTGCCTTCACTCCGCTGAACAGAGAAGGTGCAAGATTGACGAGAATAGACTTTGGAGTCAGACAAATGGATTACAGACCCAAGTCCCAGCCTTTAGCTGAGTGGCCGTGAGAAAGAAACCTTACCTTTCTAAACTTGAGTTTATACATCTATGAAATAAACACAATGATAGTAATCATAACAATACCTGCCTCACAGATTACAGGAAGAATTATTAATAAAAGAGGCAATAGACACAAAGCACACCTCAGAGAAGCTCACGCAGAAGTGCAATGAGTATTAGCTATTATTTAAACTGTGCAAGCAAAAGTCACGAGGTCATCCAGTAATGGCCCCATGTAATGGAACGTTTCCAGACCTAGTCTTTCTATAACTTCTTTTTGATGTCTGACGTTATTGAACCCTCCTCTCATCTTACAATTCCCTAATGGCCTTGGCCTCCGTACAGTACTTTGTCCTGATTTGCATTCTACCCCCTGCCTGTTCCTTCTTGGTATTCTGCGTTGGTTCTTCTTCCCAAACTTCCTCTTGTTCCCTGGGAATAGTTCTTTTGCCTTTCTAGTGCTCTGCGCCCGTCATGATAAGGCCTCCATTGCCATCTATATGTTGACGCCTCTTAAACTCATCTTCACCAGACCGTTGCTCTGTGAGCTCTAGCTGGAAACATATTTTCACCTGCCCACAGGACTTCTTTACCTCCACGCACCATACGCACTTCAATGTCAACATTGATTAAACCATGTCTCTTTTTTTGGTTCCCGTTCCCTATCTCATTTTATGTTCCCAAGATCCACCTTATTTTCCAACAGAAAAAATGTCAGAAATATCTTAGGCTGCTTGTCAGGTAAATACAGGACAAATACCCAGATCTCTTCCCTCCAAACCTACTACTCTTTGGCTCAGTGCACTGTATTCAGCAGTTTACAGTATATACTTTAACCATGTTAGTACTAGCTTGATGTTATTATCCTGTGACAGTTAATATTATGTATCAACTTGGTTAGGTTATGGTATCCAATTTTTGCTCAAACACCAGTCCAGATGTTGTTCTGAAGGTATTTTTTAAATATGCTAACATTTAAGTCAGTATACTTTGAGTAAAGCAGATTATGCGCCACAATGTTGGTGGTCCTCGTCCAATCAGTTGAAGGCCTTAAGAGAAAGCACCGAGGTTTTCCAAGGAAGAAGGAATTCTGCCTCTAGACTGCCTTCAGCCTCAGGCTGCAACATCAATTCTTCCCCGGGTCTCTGGCATGCTGGCCTTCCCTACAGATTTCAGGCTTGCCAGCCTCCACGATTATGAGCCAATTCCTGAAATCAATCAAGCAAGCAACCATTAATCTTTCTCTCTTCCTCTCTGTCTTATTGTCTCTGTGTCTCAGGGGAATTCTATTGGCTCTGTTCCTCTGGGGAAACACATTTAATTGGTCCTGTGTCTCTGCAGAATGCCGACTAATACATACGCTATATGTTTTTATTCTATCATTTGGAAATATATCATTAGCACTCGACCAGCTTAACTTCCCTTTTACATATCTGCATTATTTAATTTTGCATAAGTAGATGTCCCGTTGGCAACTGGTTACCTACTCTATTTAGAAAAATGACGTCTGGGAATATTTTAAATCATGTGTAGTGTAGGTTCTTCAGTCTTTAGAAGAAAAGACATCTTGATGCTTTTCTCTCTCCCACTCACTTATCCTCTTCATCCGTCTCCTACCACATCGGCCCTGCCAACCTCCCATCCAACCCATCAACTAGTCAGCCGTCTCACTCTTCCTAGTAATTGGCAAGCGTTTGCAATCCAAGTATTTTAGGCTCCTTACATAGAAAAACAAATTCAACTGCTGTCTTGAGATCCAGGTAGTAGGAAAAAATTACAAACTAATAAATTGCAATCTTGTGTCTCTTTTCCCCTCTCATAGTTCTACTTGATTATTATGTCCTAAATTGATTAATATGCCATCTATCATTGCTCTCAAGTGAAAGTTAAGGATTGCAAGAGGTTTGCATGTCACCAGCAATTTGGCTTCTTAGAAACAAGGGACAGAAACCTGATTTGGAGAGAAATCTCCGTGGGATTAATTAACTCAGAGAAGACATTTACAGCACTGGGTAACAGTTGGATGCCGGACTGAAGGTTGAGTTCATTCCCTATGCTCCACTGGCTAAAAAATGCAATTAATCTAGTATATTAAATAAATACTTCAGGATGTAAAAAGAAGACTTTTTTTTTTTTACTGATATTGTTGTTATTGTTGTTACTTTTTACCTTGCAACCAAAATTACAACTTCTCTTCTTTCTTCCATCTGGAAAAGGTAACATCTAAGAAGTCTCTCGCAAGAAGCAGGTTAGTGTTCATGTTAAGTTTGGGACTTTAAGATAATATTCATTGATTCTACTCACACTTGCTGAACTTCCAGAATTTTTAGTAAACACACATGCTTTGAAATTCCACTTTGTGGTTTATGAGGGTTATAGTATTTACCTAGGTTAGCCAGGCTTCCTTCTCAGACAAGGCTCTACAACTATTTACTCAAGTAACCTATCTCAGGAACTTTAAACTTTTCCTCAGGTCCCATGACTGCTCCTCTGAATGTCTGGGCCATGGGAATTGATATACACAGGGGAATAGAAGAAATTTTTCATATAAAAAGGTAAATAATATGATATCACCCATGTCTAAGAAGAGAAATGTAAATTTGGTTCCCACAGAGCTTCCTCTTTCCCTATTTATTGTTTCTTTTCAAAAGAAGGTGCCTTTAGTTACTTATCATCTGATAAATGGTACAATATTTTATTTTCCCTCCTACCTGTTTCCCTCTTTCAATTATGCTTTTATTTTTTTGATAATATGCAAGATGTAGACATTTTTAAAAGAATAAAATAAAACCTTAACACTTCTGAAAAATCAAGTGGTTTAGTGGAATGTCCATTTCTATAGTGTGCACCCTGGCTTGGAGACTCATTGTCTCCAAATGAGAAAATGACAAAAAAGTTGATTTATTTTTACTGGATAAGCATCAATCTAACTTTAATAAACACAATATGCATATATCTTTGCAAATAATATGCATTGTGAAAGGAAACATAAGACAAGTAGACGCAAGGGGGTTCCTTAAAAATCTACTATAGTTGTGGTTTATTCTAAAGCCAGAGGAATGTGTGGAAATAATCTTTTAATTTGCCTTTTGGTCCTAGAATTGTAAGACAGGAGGAAATATATTCTTATGACAGAAATGGCATTTTCTTGAGTAGAACACTTACCAAAGGGAAGACAGACATGTTCCAACATTGCTGTAAAATTAACGTGTTTTGCCCTAACTTTAAAATCCCAATGAATATTTTGCTAAAATTATCATTTAATTATTCATTAGGTATAATACACTTAACATTTCAATAATTAATTGCCCTAACAATTACAGAAAAATTCTGACTTATTTATTTCTACCCTTTAAAATATCTAATGGTTCTTGCCATCATCTACATCCACTTTATAACGTTCCAGTGATGAGAAAACATCTGAAATTGTTTAAGAGTTGAGTTCCAAGATGAAGATTTCCTCTTCTTTCTTGTAAATAGTCCCTTGAAAGATGGAAAGAATTATCTCTATATTCTTTTTGTCTCTATCTTTCTCTTTTCCTCTCACTCTCCCTTTCTTTCTTTCTCTCTCCCCATAGAACATGTTTGGCTTGGAAAGATTCAAGATATTAAATAATACAATACACAGTATGATAATATACAACACTAGTAAGAAAACACATATATCTTTTCCTAATAGTTTTGAGAGACATAAAAACTAACAAATTCATACACAGACGGACATACTCAGCCTATGCCATCAAGTAACACTACCTCAACAACTAGAGAAAGTTCTCTGAGGCAATAAAAAGCTACTTTTCATAATATAAGAAGTCTCTTGTGTATTTCCACAGCTCGCCAGGCCTTCAAGGGGAGCTCCCCACAGTAAATATGATTCCAAGGCTCAATCATTAATTCTATTTAGGCTTAATGTGTCATAAAGCTAAGGAAAGCAGGGCCATTTTCCTCTCTGCTGGGGCACGAAAAGTGTATTAACTATTCCAGCCAGTACTGTAGATGATTTATTAATTCAATTTTAGAAAGTGAGACTGTCAGATCATATAAGCCCATATTACAAACAGACGATCTCTCTGAAGATTCTTGTTCCTTCTCTTAGCTAAATAACTGATAACGTACTTCACTGCTGAGCTATCTCTCTCTGTCTCTGTCTCTCTCTCCAGTTCACTCTCTCCCTCCCGCCTCTCTAGCCCCCAAACACACATAACTCGAATAAGCCAGGGATAGTCAATACTATTCTCTCACACTTGAGATGGTGGAACGGACTCTGAATATAAATTTGATGCACCTGGAATGAAAGGACGACATCTTTCCAAACCCAGACCTAAAAATTACTGAGCCAACTGTGACGTGGTGGAAAGAACATTGGTGTGGGAGCCCAGTAAGCTGGATTCGAGACCAGAGTCTTCCACAAAGCACAAAGGACCTTGATCACGTCATTTTACCTGTGTCCACATCTTCGAAGGGGGCAGATTAAGTGGTCTCTAGGCTCCTTTGAGCTCTGTCTACAAACCTGTGTTGTAACATGAGTGAAACAGGATGAAATAATGATGGTGTAGACTCAACAGCATAGTTCTCCTCCATGTCAGTGGACATAGCACCTGAGCAAATCTCAATGTTCAGTCCATTCCTTCTGAATGATACACCATGGGGCAAATTCACCTTATCTAACCTTAGAATGTGATAGCAGGACAATGTGTGTGTGTGTTTTCTTAGGTTAAATTCCCAGCATCCACTAACCTCCCAACAACACTGTCTAACCAAGTCTCTGTAGGATTCTGGAATCATTTTTAGTGTCCCTAGTGTTTTAAGATTCTGAAACTATTTTTATTACCTCTTTCTATAAGTCCTTCAGTCTGCTCTGCAATGCCTTTATACATACAGAGGAGCTTGGTTTTACTCCCATTGGAATTCTGAGAATTAAAATACAGAGATAATTTTAATCATGTGTTGGTGATTCATTTCCTAAGATATTCAACGTGCAATAAACGTGGATGAAAATCAAAGGATAATTTTCAAGATCAGAGAGCTGTTGGTAATTTTGCATCATGCTGAAAGTACATTCACCTGTTTCCTAACCAAATTAGGCTCATTGGGAAATGTTTATTTCGTGTTCCCAACTAAACCTTTTTATAGGGAATATATGCCCATTTATGTCTCAGACAAAAACCTCAGGCATAAAGCAGTTAAAGATAAGATCAAGAAAGGATTAGTGAGAGGGAAAGAGCAGAACTAAACTTGATTTTATAAAAGTAGAAAAGAGCAAAAATTGTTTAATACAAAAAGTCATTTATTTTTAGCAAAAGCTGTAATCATACTGCTTTATGTACAAGAGATATTTCAGTTGTCAAATTGTTTCCCAGTATCTATATTAACACCTTTCTGCCTGGGGTACTCTTTTTAGTTATTATTGTCAGAACTATTTACATATTATGTTCTGTCCCAAATACTGAAAATGAAAACAAAGTGATCAATTTCAATATGACTAAGGCCTCCTTCCATTATGACACAGGAACTACATTAGAATCTAGTTTCTTAAATTCAAATGCAAGATTTATGATTTAATTTTGTTCTTTTGTGTTTTTTTAAAACAAAGCCTATATTTAAAATACTAATTATATTCATGTGTGTTAAGGAATGAGTTGTAAATCACCGAAAAGTCAAATGTTGAAGGCCTAACCCACAGTACCTGGGAATGTGACCTTATTTGCAAACAGGATCTTTGCAGATGATATAGTTAAGACAAGGTCATTAGAATGAGTTTAATATGACTGTGTCCTTATGATAGGAGAAATGTGGACACAAAGACAGACAGACACGTAGGGAGAACACCATGTGAAGATGAAAGCAGAGATACGGTGATGCATCAACAAGCCAAAGAACGTCAACGATCCCCAGCAAACCTCAAGAAGCTGGGGAGAGGTGTGGGACAGATTTTCCCTCCCAACCCTGAAAAGGAACCTGCCAATACCTTAATCTTGGACTTTCAGCCTCCCAAACTGTGAGATGATAAATGGCTGTTGTTGAAGCCATCTAGTTTGTGTTACTTTGTTACAGCAGCCCTAGGAAATACATGCAATGCCCGTATTTATTGATGAATGGTTTTTGTTCGTTTTTTATTCAAACGTGGGAGCGTTTCAAAGGCTGGAAATGAAACACAGAGCTGGGAGAGACTGATTTCACTAATTGGCTGGACTTCAGTTGAAATGGAGGGATGTTCACTTTGCTGTCTATGTCCTTGGCTGTTGTCCCTGTTGCTTTAGGTTCAGCCTATTAACTTGCGGTGATAGCTTTGTGTCCACGGACATTAACAAAGAAATTTGAATGAACTGCCAATTAGAGAATACATAGACACCCCTCCCCATCCATTTACCATTCCCTCTTTCTCCCCTCATCCCATTCTCTTTCCTTTTTGCGGTTTACCCTTCGAATTTCTTCCTGCACTAGCAAGATTTTGGCAATTTGCTTCAGGAGAAATCAGCCCCAATGTCTCCAAGGCAGCTGGTCAGCTTCTCAGACTTGCTGCCATTCTTTCCAAGGCCTCACATGTAGAATACAAAGCGGGGTTAGCAGAGGGGGGAGAAGGAGGCTGTGAAGCTGATTCCAACTCTTTGAGTCTTTTGAAATATGGAGGATGGGCTTCCCGAATCCCCTGAATCCTCCAGATTCCTTTGCGTTTCATAGAGTATAAGACAACGAGGCCTCAGGTCACCTGTATTGTGTTCCCTGTCATTTCCTTAGAGGCCTGGTGGGTGATTCTATAACAATACCATTGCAGAGACTTCCCTATTCCCCAGGCAAAAAATAGATAATTAAATGCATGTTTCTATCATTATTCTCTGTTTATACGGGATGGTGAATAGTGAATTAATATCTCCAAAGATCCCGCTCGTAATAAAGAAAAACTAGAGAAGAATTGATTTGTATCTACTGCTATTGTGCTTAAATTGCTATGTTTCTCTGTTTGCTTTTCAGCCTCAGACAGGAGGAATCCAGGAAAAAAAAAAATAAAAAGTTTGAAAATGAGAAGATATTTCCCCTCCCCCCAATATTTTTGTTTCTAGAACATTTTCACATTAATATACCAATGTGGACAGATTTTGAGGGCTTTTCAGAGCCTCCTTCACCATCTGTTCACTGTCTTCAAAAGAAAGGAAAGTCCTACAAACCAAGAAGACATTCCAATTCTCATCTAAATCTACTGGATCAGCAACATTGAACTGTACATTTCCCTAGAACTGTTTCTCGGGAGACTTCTGGTATTTCTGAATAGGCCAGAAATCAGTGACAATGGCCTCTCTTCTTGCTATATTTTGGCGTTTGGACTACAAGAAAGAGAAAAAGTGAAACTGGCTTCACCCCCAAGAGTTCTCATAGCAACAGTGGGCAACAGAAGTAAATGTCACCCCTAAAAGGAGGTGGACAGAAGGGTTAGCATGTCTCCACTAAGATTTTTCATCCCTTGGGAATCCTACTGGAATTACTTTCATGAAAAGACTAAGTGATAAGGGTGAAGTTGCCCATTAGTACTCACTCTCTAAGAAACAGACCATAGAGACGGGGTAGGAGGGGGAAGGTTTTTATAACACATCTTTGGGAAGATCCCTCCCCTCTCATAGAATACATGGGCAATATTTTTTTTGTGGGACCTCTATCTGTATACACATTTTGAGTCACTCTTTCAGCCCCTTTCTGATGGCCCAATCCCATGCTGTCTCTGGAGAGACAAATTAGGCACCTGCAGAGAGAATGATGGGCTGGTATCTGGGTCTTGTTTGCCTCCATCTATGGGATATTGCTTTGGACTAACCTATTAGTGAGATGTGATTCAAATATGTGACAACCAAAAGAGAATTTTACAAACAGTGTGAGCTGTTCATATAACAATGAAAAGGGGGAAATCATTTTTATTAAAATACATTATCTGTTATTCAAATATTTAAATATCCAGGCTTTTGTACACATGCATATGCCATTCTATTGTCTGAGAAAATAACTACTTGCATAAATGACTACATATGATTGGGCTATTTGCAATATGCATTTCAAAAAGTAGAAATGAAATGGCTGAATCATATCAAACACTTGAACAACATATGCTAATGTGTAAAGTGTTGTAGCAAAATGGGCTATTTTTACAGAAGTCTAAAAATGTTGCAATGATTATATGTGTTTCTACAGTTTCCAATTGTTTTATAATATTATATGGTAAGTCGGGGTCTTCATATAAACTTCTTTGCTTGTCCATTTGGAAGGAAAAAGAGCAAATATGGAGAACTTCCATTTTTAGCACTGTGGCTGACTAATACAAAGCAGGTTAAAAGATTGGAAAATATATGAAAGACACCTTTTTAAATACATATTTGAAGAATAAGGACATAAAGGAAATAAAGCACACTCAGAGGCCAAATAAAAATGATGCTGAAAACCAGATTATAAGCAGGAACCTGATAATCCTACCGGGGTTGGGATGAGAGAAACAGCAGACTCAGGAACAAAAAGGCCTTGGGTTTAAAGTGACCAAGAGTGTAAAGAGAAAAGGTCTCGAGACTGGGCAAGGCAGAGTAAGAACTAAAACTCTCCTCCCTGTGAAGCCAAGACTAAAGGGCTATATTTTCAAGGAAAAGGTGAATCTATATATTAA
>NW_012148507.1:5177456-5195746 GCF_000956105.1 Propithecus coquereli
AAAGAAAAAAAAGCACAAAAACTCACCAGCATAAAAAATTATAAGCAAGATTATTTGTCTTATCCTGGACCCTGGGTGCAAAAAGAATAATAACAAACTCTCCCAAGTACCTATAACCAACATGAGTATAGGGTTTAAATGATCATCATTGGCCCTTCCAAAGCATTATCTCCCTCTCCATCCTAAAAGACCCCCAAATTTGAATGTGAAACCATTAGACCGTACTGCACGAACTCATTCCTTCTTCATGGACTTTTTCAGGACTCCTTAAAGATTTTAGCTAATGGCTCACTTTTAACTCTCTCTAACACTGTCAACCCTGCTCCAAACATAATTCTTGATGATTTCAAATTAAACACAGATGATCTTTAATGCCAGCGTCGCGATATAATCCTTGGTGTTCTGTCCTTCAGTGATCTTTTCCTTTCACCCTAGCTCAGCCACACACTCCCATGTTCTTACCATATAACCATCTCAATGGAGAATGAATGAATGAACAAATATTCCAGAATGAATACAAAAATGTAACTTAGTTCATAGATACATTAATTCAATGTAATTTAGATTAATCTACAAATTCAATGCAATTCAGAATAAATTGCAATAGGGTTTTTCATGGAATTTGACCACCTATAAGCCAAGAATAATCATGACATAATCCTGGAAATTTTGACAAGCCAGAAGAGTACGTCTAATCAAATATCAAATTATTATAAAAGTATAATAATTGAGACAACGTGGAATCAGCACAGGAATATACAGGTAGACTCATGGAAAAGAATAGAGAACCTAGAACCAGATCCACACACCCAAAGAAGCTTGACACATAAGAGGCGTGTGAGTGAAGAAAGGATACACAGCACATTCAACAAAATGTAGTGAGACATCTGGTTATCCACGTGAAAAAAATGAATTCTTTAATCATACCGTAAATAATTATATGTCAAATAAAATTTTAAATGTGAAGTGCACAATTTTGACATGAAACGTTGGAGACTATCTTTACATGCCACAGCGAGGGAAGGAAACTGCTCCATTTCCTTTTCCTCTTCCTCAAAATTCCTTCATCTATTTCTGGTAAATGAGTTGTCTCCTACGGCCACTGTTCTTATCAAGCAAACCTTCTAAATTCTTGGCTCCAGATTGCTTTGACTTCTCCTTTCATTCGTTGCATGCAAAGGACAGTTTATTTGTGTCCTTCACAGCAGAGAAAACTGGCAGACACTAACTCAGGCGGTCAAGGTAACACTGACACTGATGGCTCATGTTGCTTATACGTACCCTTGATATGACACGATGAGAATGACACTTTCCCTCTGCGGCCTTCCTCCCCCAAAACACATAACCCCAGTCTGATCATAAAAAAATCATCAGACAAATCCTAGTTGAGGGTCGTTCAACAAAATACCTGACCAGTACTCTATAAAATTGTCGAAGTTATTAAAAACAAGGAAAGGCTGAGAAACTGTCACAGCCAAGAGGTCTCTAAGGAGACATGACCACAGGCTGTAATGTGGCATCCTGGAATGGAATCCTGGAACAGAAAAAGGACAGAAGGTAGAAATTAAGGAATAAGTGTCAATATCGGTGCATTCATTGTGACAAATGTGCCTTAGTGACGTAAGATATTAACAACAGGGGAAACCGGTGAGGTACGCGGGAACTTTATGCCTGCGTCTCAATTTTTCTGTAAATCTGAAACTATTCTAAGTTACGAGGTTTATTATTCAAAACAAACAAACAAAAGAAACCCGAAGTCATTGTTGAATATCTTGGGAGTTTTTGACAAAGGGCCTGGAGAAAGATCTCTGGGATCAGACGCAGCTCAAATGTCAGCTTCTCAGTGAGAATTTTCCTGGTGATTTGAGCTAACATAGTCTCCACAGTTACTGGCTGCCACAGCGACTCATTTCATTCTCTGCTCAGAACTCAGCACTATCTAAAAACTTTGTTTATTAACTTTTCTCCTATATCCTCTGTCTTCTAAAGTAGAATGCAAGCTCCATGAAACCAGGCACCTTGTCTGGTTAAACTTTAATCCTGTGCTTTGAACAATGTCTGACATGCAGTAGGTACTTATTAAATATTAGTTGGATAGATGCACTTTAAAATCATTTAGAATCACGAAATTACATGCCGGTACAAAATGAAACCAAACCACCTACTATTTCACCTTATGAGAGTTACCCACCAGCAAGCACTTAACCTATCCTGGAATATTGACTTCCAGCCACATGTTTATATTCATGAAACTTCAAACGTGGACATTTCCTGAAAGATCATGCAGTTTAGGGTCCACAGTTTATAATAAATGGGATGTATAAATAAGAAATCACGGACTTTAATGTATTTGGCTGGCTTTAGATAAAGAAAGACAGTATAATTCAATTAATAATAAGACCTATGGAATTCGAAGTGCATTACTAACCAGGAATTAAAGGGAAAAGAAGAGCAAATGTTTATTTGCTATTTATATTTTGGTGATCACATCACCATATAAACAAAGAATAAGGTAGGACAAGCATTACATGATTAAACTACACAAACTCTCTAAGCTCAGATATGAGATCCTTTCACCATATTGCCTGATAGCGAGAAGGAAAATTTATAAATAAAATAACTTAGTCACTTAAATTTGTAAGCTATTTTGTTATTGTAAATTGTGTTGATGCACTCAAAGTATAAAATGTGTTCCATAAGAATTCAATTTTCTCATTTAGGCTATGTAATGAATTTCCTAGCCTTGGATTAATTTCCTTTCTATTCTACATATCATATAGATTCTCTTGCTAGACAAAACAAGCAAGTAAGCAAACAAACAAAATGCTGACCACTGGGTCTGGTCCTATCCTTGCAAATTTGCAAATTATAACAGATTCAAATCCAGACACAACATAGAGTCTTTTTTTTTCCCCAAAGGAGAAAAAAAAAATCCAATCTTCAATATTTATTGATGGTTATGAGCCAGCCACTGTTCTAAGAACCTTATTTTTTAATTTAATCTTCACAGCTGTCCTGTGGAGCAGGTTCTATGTGTTTCCTATTTAAGGGGTAAGTAAATTAAGAAACCAAAAATATATGTAACTTGTCCCAAGTCACACACTTAGTAAGTGGTAGAATACGATTCAGAATCAGACATTCCAATTCTAGAGAATATGGCTTAACCAGTATATGAATAATATCTTCAGGCCCAATCCTACTGTAGTGATGAGAAAGCTCCATGGGACAAAAATAGTCTTGTTGAGTTTAAACTTACGACTCTCCTTGCTTTCTCCTCCTCAAATAAGCACATGTCTCTTATCGATGCTCTGAATATATACCAACTTTATGAAAAAAGATAGCAGTGAATTTTATAAATATGGAAGGAGATGAGTCATTTGGTCCTGGCAAATTTCTAATGATCAATGAAGACGTTTAAAAATAGATATCTTCTTTTCCCAGTTCATCTTATGAGGTATTGCCACATTGATTGTCTTACAGCACAAATCGATCATATCATTACCCTATTCAAATGCTACACGCTCCTCAACTTGAAGGACCATTGGACAGAGTGTAGGCTTCTTTGCTTAGGATTCAAGTTTTCTATACACTGACCCACATCTACCTCTCCACTAATCACTTACTTGTAAATCATGTTCTAGGTAAACCAAACTGGTTGTCACTCTCCAAACATATTATATACAGAATACTGACACACCAGTTTTATTTATTAGAGCATATAATATTATCTACTTTTATTGTCACTTCAATTTAAAATTCAGATAGAATGCTTTGAGCAGTAGATCTCTTAGCAGATTTTTTTTCCTCCTCTTATCTCACAAGTATTTCGTGTTCGTAGTGGAAAGTTATAAAATGTAAACAAAAAGTACAAAAAAAGAAAGGCATTATCAGGTCTATCACATAAAGAATTGTTGGGCACGTCTTATTGTATATCTTTACATTATACATGTATTATATATATCATATATGATAAAAGCATAATCACACTACAAATATGGCTTTGTAAACTATTTTTCTCACATGACACATGAACATCTTCATATATATTGACATTATAATTTTAATAGCTGAATATTTACTTACCCCATCCTTTTTTTGAACATTTAGAAGGCTCACAGTTTTGACTGTTATAAACAACAATACTTTGAACATCCTCATGCATACACCTTTGCATATTTGTCCAAATATTTTCTTACGAGAAATAACTTGATGTGGAATTGTTCATTGAACGTGTATTAACATTATAACAATATCTGAAACATTGTTAAAGCTCTCTGGAAAGACTGTACTAATTTAACACCCATTAACAGGTAGAAAACTCACTGCTGCTCCTCACTAACACTGACATTTGACTCTACATGTAACATTTGCTTATTGAAAGAAAATAATAATCTCTTGTAGTTATTTTAATTTTGGCACAGTTGTTTAGCCAAGTTAATATCATGAGCGCCTCTAATTATGACGGACAAGACTTTCATCAGATTCTTCAGGTCTTTTTATACCTAAACCCAGACTTTAATTAACCGGGCTAGAAAAGACACCTTTTTTAAAAAAAATACATATCAAACAACACCACCAAACCAAGCCATGAATTGAAAGCTTGGCTCAGAGCTAATCTCATTCCTGTGTTTCTCTGTCTTCTTACACCTTTGTGCTTCTGAGATTTCTTGTTTTACATGAGTCTCATCCTTGGAACTTGCTCAGTTGGAGGGAGGGTTATGATTAAAAGAAAACTTGGTCCCTCTACCTTGTTGGCTGTGTACGTTTTCTGATGATGGGTCTCTACCTGCTTTAATGATCTGTTCTTAGCAGGTGGGTGAGGGCAAGGCTAAGCCCTGCCACTGTGGCATCTGGGGAGCAGGATCTGTCAATATAATTGGCACCCTATCTGTCAGAGGATCTCTCAGGAACTGACAAGTAAGAGACACATAATTATGGGCATGATTTTCTCCTTGAAAGTAAAATAGAACTTAATAAACATAATGTCCACAGGGTGCATAGAAAAAAGCAGCTCTCCTGGTACCCTTCAGAGTATTTCCCTGCCACTTGCCGCCCCATGCATCCTGTAATGAAGTGACCCCTCAAACAAGGATGAATGATTTATGACATTTTTCAAGTTGCTATAAGGTGGAGTTGCCAGCTATACCTATGGATGAGGGGTGATACGAAGTGTAACTCTGGGGAAGCTAACTGTGCACTCAGACTTTGTTTCTTCTCTTTGTGCCTGAGGTATCTTTGAATTCAACTTTACCCTTAAACTTCCTAAAACTCTAGAAAGAAAAAAACAATTTAAAAACAATAAAAACAGGAAAGTTCTGTGCAGGATAGAAGCACTAACACATCTTAGCAGTGTCCGTTATAATAAAACAAAGAAAACTTTATTGAAACAAGGAAAGACTTGGAAATTGAAATGCATACAGGACTATATTAACGAGATATGAAGCCAGATCTAAGTTCCACTTCCTAGCTGTGGGATTTTGGAAAAGTTTATCTTTACGATGAAGTTCCCTGATTTGTGTAAAGGAGTGATAACAGACGGCTAAGCATGAAATAAGAAACTAGATTGGGGAGGTCTGGGACAAGATGGCTGACCAGAGACACCAGCTGCCAGATCCTGAAGGAAAAGTTTTATTTATTTATTTACTTATTATTTTTATATTTTGTGAGACAGAGTCTCACTCTGTTCCCCTGGCTAGAGTGCCATGGCATCAGCCTAGGCTTACAGCAACCTCAAACTCCTGGGTTTAAGCAATCCTTCTGCCTCAGCCTCCCGAGTAGCTGGGACTACAGGCATGTGCCACCATGCCTGGCTAATTTTTTTCCATATATTTTTAGTTGTCCAGCTAATTTATTTCTATTTTTTTAGTAGAGACAGGGTCTCACTCTTGCTGAGGCTGGTCTCGAACTCCTGAACTCAAACTATCCACCCGCCTCGGCTTCCCAGAGTGCTAGGATTACAGACGTGAACCACCGTGCCTGGCCCTGAAGGAAAAGTTTTAGATGAAAAAGGAAAAACAAACAAACTAACAAGGACTGGGTGTAATTCTGAGGGAAAAGTTCCAGAATCTACTAGAGATTCCATGGGAAGAAGTCACAAAGCAGAACAAGAAGGAGCAACGTATCGGCAGAGATCAGCCCCCAGGAGGCTTAGAGTCCAGTGAAAAGGGCAGGTGGAGCAGTTTGTTTCTCCCTCACTCACGTCTCAGGCAGTCAGCAGGCTCCCAAGCTCCTGGAGAGACTTTCTACGCTCAGAAGTCCAAAAGCTGCCGCCACCAGTGAACTAGGAGCTTTTTCAGGACAAAGCACCAGGCTGTTAGCCACTTTGGGGTCACTTCCTGTCAACACAGACCTGAGCTGAGATGACAGGTGCCATATTACCTCTCCACTCACCATGTGCCTTTGTCCTTCCCAAGGGAACTTCAACCCTCAGTTTTCATCTTGCTCATTCCCACACAGACCTTTCCCAGCTCTCGCCCAGACTGCGGGAGCTACAGGGGGCTGGTGGCTCCTGGAGGATCTACATGACCCCAAAGTCTGGACATTTGGGGTGGACTGCCTTCCAGAGACAGGGACAGAGATGACCATAGTGCCAGTTTTTCTCCATTCAGACTCTTTTCCTCCCTGTCCCCTTCCCCACCGGTGGCTGCTGAGAGAGACGATTGAGCCAGGGCCCTCAGGAGTGGCTCCTTCCCCTGTGTTGGTGAATCCACCATACCAAAGTCTCTGCAGAGAGTGGGGCTCAGGGTGCTCGGACTGTGAGCTCCCTGCTCACCGACCCTCCCTAGTGTTGCTTGCCCAGCTCCTCCATCAGAGCAGGGCACACCCGAAAGCAGAGAGACATCAAACTTGCTCGAGCACCCCAGAGGCAACTCAGGACCAGCCTGCTTCTCCCTGGCACAGTCAAAGATTGATCTTCGGGGACCCAGGGAAAGGTCCGCAGGCCAGATCCCATGCCCCCAGGACTTTACCATGTTGCTCAGGGGCACAGAGGGGAGATTGTGAAGAAACCTCAGGAGGCAAGGGAGCCCCCATGGGCAGAACTGAGAAGAGAGCACAGTGTGGGTTCCCAGCTGCAGTGCACTCATGGAGCACCCTTCCCCCCACAGGAAAGCCACACTCTCAGTCCAGGTGGAATACTGGACAGGGAAGCTCCCAGCCCGCAGTGCCATCATCAGGGAGCTCAGCTAGTTTGAGCTCCTGCCTGCTGGCAAATGCCAGAGGGAGACCATGGAGCAGGGGATGGGGCAGAAGAGTGAAACCTGCTTCTGACAGCCAGATTGCAAACCTCAGACAGCCCCTTTCCCACACACAGACTTTCTGGCTGGGTGGGGCCACTTCAGCCCCTTCCTGATGACTTTCCCCAGGAACCTAGGAGTGGACCCTGCACCCCGGCCAAGACAGCTGCCTTCTCAGCTTTTGTAGAGCCTGAGGGCAGGCTCATCCAACCCAGCCCTGCTCAGCCTCACTCCCCTCCCCACCTCTGCTGTGGTGGAGACTAAGGACTCACCTGAAAGTTCTAGGGCCCCACCCACCACCTGGGGCATTCAAGTGCATCTCCTGAGGGGCTAGAGCTGGTCACAGATCCGCAAAACAACATTGCAGCTTGTTCCTTTCAGCAAGTGCCACCTACTGACAGGGAGGTTAATTTGCACAGGTCTTTAAAACATTTACTGACTCAGTTATACAGGGTGTGGTTGATTCTTATCGACAAGCACCACCTACTGTCTCAGTGATTAAACTGGGTGTGCCAACACAATTAACACTCTTAAGAAGACCACAGGGCTGGTGAAAGAGAAAGGATTTCAAAGACCTCCAGCCTCTCTCATCAAAGAGAGACAGGGAATCTGCCTGCACACATAGCTCACCACTGTTACAGCCTACAAACAACTAGCAACTGAGAAAACCGCCACACTAAGGAAATCTATAAGCAAGGCATCCATCCAGAACCTAGACCACCATCAGTGCACCCACAAGCAAAGCCAAAGGTTCTTACCCAACATATGCTACAAACACTCCCTTACAAGTGTGTGTGTGGGGAACCCCATCTAAACAAAAGAAAATCCAAAAATAAGAAGCAATAGCTGCTCTAATGAGGAGGAATAAGTGAAAGAACTCCTGAAGTATAAAAAATCAGAGCAAAAGGACACCCCCAAAGGGGAACACCAGCTCTCTTGCAATGGATACCAACCAGAATGAAAATATTGAAATGACAGATGAAGAATTACAAATGTGGATTGTAGGGAAGGTCAATGAAATCTAAGAGAAAATGGAAAACCAACTCAAAGAAACCAGAAAAACAATTCAGAAAATGAAGGAAAAAATCACTAAAGAGATTGGCATATTAAAAACAAAAAACAAATAGAACTTCTGGAAATGAAAAATTCATTTAAGGAAATACAAAACATAGTAGAAAGTTTTAAGAACAGACTAGACCAGGCAAAAGAAAGAATCTCAGAGCTAGAAGAAAACTCTTTTGAATAAATAGGTCAGTCAAAAATAAAGAACAAAGAATTAAGAGGAATGAAGAGAGCCTTCAAAAATTGTGTGACTATGTAAAATGGCCATATACAAGAGTCATAGGCATCCTTGAGAGTGAAGAAGAACACATACCAGGGCTGAAAAACCTGTTTGAAGCAATAATTGAGGAAAACTTCGGTCTTACTAGAAATTTAGATACCCAGGCATAAGAATTTTAATGAACACCTGGGAGATTCATTGCAAAGAGGCACTCACCAAGACACCTAGTCAACAGACTGGCCAAAGTCAACATGAAGGAGGATCTTCTGCAAGCCATAAGGCAAAAACATCAAATAACTTCCAAAGAACAACTATCAGGCTAACTATGGACTTCTCAACTGAGACATTATAAGCCAGAAGGGATTGGAGCCTGATCTTCAGTCTTCTTAAACGGAACAACTGTCAGCATAGAATTTTGTATCATACAAAACTAAGTTTCAGATATGAAGGAGAAATAAATACTTTTCCAAACAAACAAAAACTGAGGGAATTTGTCAAGACCAGACCTGCGTAGCCGGAAATACTCAGAACTGCATTATACGTGGATCGGCACAACAGAAACCCACCAGAGTAAAACCACCAAAAAGCTAAAGCTCAGAGCTCATATAAAGCAATAGCACAAGAGATAAAACACAGCAACAAAATACTACCCAACAGGATGAACAGAACAGTAACTCACATATCAATTCTATCAATCAATGTGACCAGTCTGAATGTCCTATTAAAGACACATAGTCTGGCTGAATGGATGAAAAAATGAAACCCCTGCTATCTCCAGGAAACACATCTAACCCACAAGGACTCATACAGAGTGAAGGTGAAGGGATGGAAAAAAATATTCCATGCAAATGGAAACGAAAAGTAAGCAGGTATAGCCATTCTCATATCACATAAAATTGATTTAAATCAATAATAGTAAAGAAAGACAGAAATTGTCATTATAAAATGGTAAAGGGGGTATTTCAAGAAGAAGACATAACAATCCTAAATATTTATGCACCTAACACAGGAGCACCCAGATTCATAAAGCAAATTCTACTAGATCTAAGCAAAGAGATAAACAGCAGCATCATAATTGCCAGGGACTTCAATACCCCACTGACAGAACTAGGCAGATTATTCAAGCAAAAAAATGAACAAAGAAACACTGGACTTACACAAGAATCTAGAACAAATGGGCCTAACAGACATTTACAGAACATTTTACCCCCAAACTAATGAATATACATTCTTTTAATCAGCACATGGAACATTCTCCAAGATTGATTATATCTTAGGCACAAAAACAACTCAACAAATTAAAAAAAAAAATCATACCATGTATATTCTCAGACCATAGTGGAATAAAACTACAAATCAAATCCAAGAGAAACACTTAAATGTACACAAAGTTATAGAAATTAAACATGCTGCTGAAAGATTATTGGGTCAATGATAAAATTAAAGTGGAAATCAAAAGATTCCTCTAACCAAAGACAAAGGGAACATATGCTATCAAAATCTATGGGATTCAGCAAAAGCAGTCCTACAGGGAAAATTCATAGTCTTAAATGTCCTCATCAAATGACAGAAAGATCACAAATTAGCAATTTAATGACGCATCTCAAGGAACTGGAAAAGGAAGAGCAAACCACACCCAGAGCAAAAACAAAGGATCAATGGATCAAATGGTTGGTTCTTTGAAAAGATAAACAAAATTGATAGATCTCTTGATAGATTAACCAGGAATAGAAGAGAAAGGACCAAAGTAAGCTCGGTCAGAAATAAAGAAGGAGATATTAACATTACAAGTGATACCACAGAAATACAAAATATCTTTGAATACTATGAAAATCTCTATGCACATAAACTCAAAAACATAGAGGACATGAACAAATACCTGGAAACACACAACTTCCCAAGACTCAATCAGGAAGAAATAGAAATTCTGAACAGACCAATAAGGAGCAGCAAGATTGAAGCAGTAATAAAAAAGCATCCAATAAAAAAAATCCCCACCCCAGATGGATTTACAGCCAAATTTTACCAGACCTGCAAAGAGCTGGCACCCATATTTCAGAAATTATTCCGTAACATCGAGAAGGAGGGAATCCTCCTCAATTCATTCTATGAAGCCAGTATCACCTTAATACTAAAGTCAGGAAAGGACAAAACAAAAAAACTAAAGACCAATATCCCTTATTCAAAAATCCTCAATAAAATATTAGCAAACCAAATTCAACAACACATTCAAAAAATAATACATCATTACAAAAAATAACACACTATTGCTTCTAATATTTTACTACTGCAAAAAGAAATATTGCCCTGCATAAAATTTATACATACAATTTAACATATCCAAAGTATATCACTCACATTATGAGTGAAGTTTAGCATTTTTTCCATATGCTTGGGCCATTTATAGTTCATTTTTCTGAACTGTCTTTTTATGTCTTTTGCTCAGTTTTTTCCTATCGGTTTATTGGAAATTTTTATCAGAAAATCAATGTTAGAAATACTAGTCGATACAAACGTTTTCTTCATTTGTCTTTTGACTTTTCCTTATTGTGGGTTTTACATGTAGATGATGTTGATGAGGATGATCTACTTGAGCTTACTAATCATTTTCCTTATAGATTGGAGTTTTATTTTTCATATATAAATTTTCACATATATAATATTTTATATGCACATATATTTCACATATATGAAATATGCACATATATTTACACACATATAATTCTTCTATATTATCTTCTAAAAACTTAATTTCAATTTTTTACATAAAATCTATGATTCATCTATAACTTTTGGTGTAAGTTGTGGCCTTACGGTCCAATTTTATTTTATTTTATTTCTCCAGACAGCCACTCAGCCTTCCTTGTACCATTAACTGGATGCTAGTTGAAACTACGGGTCATTTTCCATTCAATACCGACACACATAGTTTGAATGTGGAAGTGTATATGAAATAGATGAAAAATATTCCATAGTAGAATAAGCAATTGGCTGAGATTTCTGAGCCACAGAAATGAAGCCCGAATTTGCCTCCTATTTGGTTGATTTTTATCAAGTAGTTTTGTCTTTCTACATCCTATAAAACCCTCTTCCGATATATAATCAGCCCTCCCTATCAGCAAGTTCCACATCTGTAGATTCAACCAACTGCAGATTGAAAACATTTGGGAAAAAAAGTGATAAAAAATAATACAACAATAAAAATAATAAAAATTAAGAAAACAATACAGTATAAAACTATTTGCATAGCATTTACATTGTATTGGGTATAATAAGTAATCTCGAGATGATTTAAAATATACAACAGGTTGTACTCTGGTTATATGCAAATACTACTTTTTATACCAGGGACTTGAGCATCTGAGGATTTTGGTACGGGGCAGGGGTTCTGGAAGTAATCCCCAACAGATACTGAGGGGTGACTATATATATATTTTACACATGCTGCCAAATTGATCTTTCTAAAGCACAAATAGGATTTCTTTTAGCTTAAAATTTGTCAATAGTCCCACAACACATATAGAATAAATAGATTTTTATATAATATTCTCCTTCTTACACAGATGTTCCAGCCACCTGTTAGATTACTCCTCTAACACTACATTTTTTCAGTTTAAATTTTAGCAAACATAATTATATACCATATCTCTCCAGAAAAGAATATATACTCCATGAGAGGAAGGACCAAAGTCTCACCCGGCATGATCGAATATAGGTATTAAAAGATACTTTACCAAAGTAAAGGTGGTTCTCTTGTAAACAACTCATCTAATGCTTTTGGGCACAACTCTTTCAGAAAATCATTCTAAGCATCAAGATCTACACTTGCAGGAAGGGGTTAGGCAGTTATGCCTGCCTCCTACCCATCTTATGAAGATGAATATTAGCTAAAATATTTATATATGATCTTGCAGTGTTAAAGTAACTACCAGAAATTCAAAAATCATCTACAGAGACTCAAAAAGAAAGAGTAGTCCCTTAGATTTAAACTTTTAATATCTCATACGTGAGCGATAATATTTCTCTGTCTCCTAGAGCTGTACAACACTGACAAAAAACTACATTTCA
Source organism: Propithecus coquereli (assembly GCF_000956105.1). Taxonomy (NCBI): domain Eukaryota; kingdom Metazoa; phylum Chordata; class Mammalia; order Primates; family Indriidae; genus Propithecus; species Propithecus coquereli. The sequence goes on from NW_012148507.1 coordinate 5,190,042, forward strand.
GATAAGATAGATATGTAAATATCCTCAAATAGACATTATCAGTAGCATAATGGTTTGCTGAATAACCATGGAATGGCAGCAACTACAAATCAGATATTCTGAACTTGAAATTTGCATTTAACTTTCCAGATTGCTGCTTCCGGGCAGTCCCAGAAGATGGTACCTTGCATTCTGTCCTCAGGCCACCCAGATATCGTTCTTTCTTTAGATGAAGAGGTGGGGAATGCTGAAGCATTTCATCTTTTCTTTTGATCTGTGAGCAGTTTTAACTGAAGTACAGGATACCACAGAAACCTGTTGCTCTCAGACAGATGGCCACCCTGTCTTCACCAGCACACCTGAGAGCATATGTTATTGCCAAGGAATGTGGCCTGCAGGGAAGTTCATGTGCTATGATTCCAGGGACTCCTGCCTTAGGAGGACTCCTAAGGAGGACTCCTGCCATAGGACTGTCACCTTTTTGGTCTATGCCCGGGTTTCCATTCTAGTCACAGCTGCCAGTTAGCAATTCATCAAATTCACTTGATAGTCACCTCCTCCTAGCAAGAAAATGCTCCAGCCGTTGAACTAATACTGCGTGTTTATTCCAATTGCTACCTGGCATCAGACTCACCCGACATATGTGGGAAAACCACCAGGCCCATGCAGGCTTGATTTTTGCCATAACAAAAACGTGAAGCCAAATCATGAGCTTCCTCGAGGGTAAAGGGCAAGTAGAGAGAAAATGTGCAAAATTGTAGCACCACCATCTTCATAATCACTGCCTACACTTTATCTTTAAACCAATCCCATAACACAAAGTTTAAATCTTCATTTTTTAGACTTTAATCCTTCATTTTATCAGATTATATTACTCCCCTGGTTAAAACTCCTCAATGATTGCCCATTGCAATTAGAATAAAATGCAAAATCTTCATCGTGAGTGTATGTCTCCAAATAGTCTGACCTCAATTTGAACTCTTCTTCCTCTATTTTCTGTACTCTAGCACGCCTGGATTTTTCTTTTGCTCACATTTTGTAAGCGCATTTGCTGTTCCCTCTGCTTCCGGCACCTGCTTCTTGACCTTCCTGTAACTTTTTCACAATTCAGAACTCAGCTCGAATTTTGATTTGAGCTTTCTTTGACCACCCTGTCTAAACCAGTCTTCTTCCTCAGCCCCCGGTTGCTCTCTTTTTTTTCATATTTCATGTCCCTAATGCCACTGGTTACATACACAGATAAACACACACACACACACACACACACACACATACATGCGCTCATTAATGTAAGCTCCACAAAAGCAAGAACCTGTCTCTTGTTCTTTTTATGATAACAGCAATATGCAAATAGTGGGCACTCAATAAATATTAAGTCTATGAAGTCAGCACAACAGCAACAAATATCGTCTTTAATATTCTGTTTAGACAAACATTTATTGCCAATAAGCGGAACTGGGTAAGCACAGGATAACAATGTGTTTGAAAAGAGTCACACTCGAGAGCGCAGAGGCTCACGGTTGGAGCTGGAGCAGCTGCTGCGTCGCGGGGCCATGTGGCCTCTTCCTCTTTCACCTTCTGCAACCCTCCCTTGTGGAAAGCTCACAACCAAAATAAGCTTGCAAGAAACAGGATGCAATAATTAAATTATAAGACTTATTTTTAAAATATTTGAGCATGTCAGAAGGTCATTGCTCTAAAAAAGAATACATGAAAACAACCCATAATTTTAAAAATCTGGAGATATTTCTATTCTAACAATGATTAAAGTGAGTTCCCATCATAAGGCATTTTAAACCATAGCCACTATTTTTTAGTTCCAAGGGGGAATACAGAGTTCTGCGTTTCCTGAGAATGTTTTTGATTTCCATGATTTCAAAAGTGGATTTGTTGGGTTTTTTTTCTTTTCTTCTAATTAAATATAGCAGGTCAGTGAGCCTTTAATGCAGTCCTGTCGATGCCAGAAAGAAAATAGAAATGGACATGTTATTAATGGCTGAAAATTAGTTCACTCTGTCTGCTTAAAACATTCCTCTCCTGCGTCAAACACTGAAATCCATAATCACATCAGGGTGATCAACCACAGACTGATGGCTGAGAACATTAGGAAGCGTCACATCAAAGAGCAGTTCATTGAAGAAGAAGCCACAATATTCTCAGTGGGTCCCGGATGGTTTCTCTCCAGAATGGTGGTGGTTAGTTTTACAACACTCTATCTTCCTTCTTCTCATACATATATGTAAATGGAGTTGATGATCTTTTGGTGCACACAGGAATAAGGACTACTAAACAGGCGGCAGAATAGGTCCGCAACATAGTGCTAGACGTGAAATCAGGAGGTATAGATTCAAATCCTGCCTCTATTCATTATCAGATGAGTGGCCTGGGGCAAATGGTTTAACTTCTCTAGGAACCAGATAAACCATATCTTTACAGATATATATCATGAAGGGTTTTGAAGAGAATAAAATAAAAGAAAAATACCTAACATACAGTCCAGTAAATGGATCATCAATAGAAGTTTTCTTTTCCTTTTTCCTTTCTTTCTTCTTTCCATTTCCCTCTAGGAACCTCGTGAGCCCTGTACCAGTGTGGTGGGGGGTATGGATAGTTTTACTGCATGGTGTTTGCCTAGAGTCAAGTTGTTATCATCTAAAAGTTTCTGTCTTGCTAGACTTCCCCTTTTCTCATTCTTTGACTATAGCGAGCAGGCTCTTTTTGGAGCTTTTATTTGTTGGTGATCGTTGACATTTCCAGGCTGTTGATTTCTCTAGCCCCAACTTTGGGATACAGAAGGTAAAAAGAAAGGAATCCCAGGGAATTTAACACCATGTCATTCCACACATCCAAAGGACCCCTGCCCCTCTGCCTTCTCTCCACCTGTGAGAGCCGTACTACGACATAATCCAGAGTTTTAGCTGTACTTAGCGGGACAGTAGGGGAGTACATCTACTCCATCTTTCCAGAAGCGGAAGTCTCCATTGAGTTTCTAATTTCAGTTATTATTATTTTTCTCTTGCAACATTTGTATTCATTTTCTCTAATTGTTAATGCCTTTTCCTTTGCTGGATCTTTTTCTTATCTATTTTATCTTTATATGTATTTGGATCATTCCACTCTCCCACAGTTTGTTGTGTCTGTTGATTTCCTTTCATCATAGCTCATTTCCTTCTGTGGCTTGTAATTTTTGAATGAGTATTTATCTTCAACTTGAATATATATAGATAGATTTTTCCTGTGTGCGTTTCATTCCTCCTGTATTGTAGAAGTCCTAAAGAGCAGTTTTGTTTTGCTTCTACTGGGCACCTCTGAGAATTCACTTGTCCTGGATTCGTGTTTACATTTCTAATTTATCAGCTTAGAATTCATGCCTGAGCACAGAGTGTGAATTGGTATTCCATACCTAGGCATGCCATGAGCTTTCAGTTGCAGTTCTTAATTGGAGCTTATTTTCCCCTTACCCAAAGCATAAAGGAAAGAAATGTTTCCTTGCTAATTCTTAGGGTTTATGATGTTTCCTGGTCCACTTGACAAATGAGGCAGCTTTTAAGGGCTCCTAGCTTTGTGCGGGTGTCTCGGTTTCAGCAATCAGCCTTGCAGGTACCTTGTACCTTGCTTCTATGGCCACATCTCTTAAGTGGACATTAACATCCTTGCCACTATCCACCAAGAGATGTCCAGCTTGACATCTCTTATTAGTTTGGGGATAAATTATTTCTGGTACCTCAGGATTGTAGTAATTTGTGCTGAAGCCAGCTTGTTCAGGTTGGCAAGCAGTCATGGTTAAATTTTCAGAAATTCGTGAACTAAATTTTATAAATATGCTGGTTAACATATGGATTTACAAATGCTTTCAATGTTGGAAGTTCTGCATTAGTTCAAAATATCATGGTAGTGAAATCAGAATTGTGTCATTCACTTATCAAAATTGGAAATAACTTAGAAAATGATTTTGCTTTTCATCCAGGGCAGTATCTTTCTACCTACCTGCCTACCTCGCCCCCAACCCACTTACAGGGAAGAGAAGACTAAGGCTCACTGAGATCACATGCAACACACTGTGCAAGGCTTGTCCCCACTCCTTATTACACGACTGCTCTTTCTATTTCATCCTGTCGTTCTGTACTTGTTTAGCTAAAAGATCAAAGACTATTTTTCTACTTTTTTGTTAAAATGACTCCAATAAAAGGATCTAGACGCTGAGTCTCATGCTTCTAGGTGGCATGGTGTTGAAAGGCCCTACCAATAGCTGGCCAGGCACTGGTATCCCCCTTGACTACCCCTGGCTAGAGCAATTGAAAAACCACCCCTGAAAAAACAGATTTCTGTTCACATTTCCCCAGAGGACACCGACATTTGCTAAACAGTCCCCATGCCAATGAAAGTCCTCAGAAGTCAGCTTTAGTAAGCCATTATCATAGCCAAACAGATGTCATTTTGAGCCAGTTTTATTTTTTCTCATTTTCTATCTTTATCCTGCCCTCTCTTTTCATCAAATCTTCTTTATTATGTTGTCCCATTATTATTAAAATTATTTTACTAAAGCAATCATCATTGCAATGCCTATCCAAACATCCATTAACATGCTGTATAAATACATTGTTTTCCAAGTGCTGCCTTCTGTAAGGAAATAGTAGATTTTTCACTATTAATAAGAATTATATTTGACCTAGGATCTAGAAAAGTAAGTGGCTTAAGATATACGTGAAGAATTTACAGAAAATCAAAAGCCACAAATACTGGCAATTAGAAGTACATTTTTATCCTTATTATAGGTCATCCTTAATGGCTTTGCATCTACACACAGCTACGATGCTGATGTGAGTTTAGAATTTTGTGTAACCAGTGATTATTCAATCTAACTTCCTCATTTGGTAAATGAGGAAATAAAATTAAAAAGCAAGTACCCAATTCTATGAAACTTGGTGATCATACCACTCCACCATGCTACATTCTTTAAGCACGTAATAAAATATGCTTGTAGCTTTAATAATACAAGGTGAATTCACTTGAATGTCACTTATGTGACTAAACAGTTTAAAACGTCCTGCTCTGTGGTCCAATAAAGCAGCCCTGATCAAAAAGCAGTACGTTGGTAGCGTTTGACCCTCGGTTCATGTATGAAGGTAAACACTCCACAATTAGCTATCATATTGTCATTTCTATGAAATTAAAAAAACATTATAATTTAGTAGGTATATATATATCACAGATTTTGGAGCCAAACTGCCTGTATGTATGAAAACTATGCTAATCATTTAATGTGTGTGTGACTTTGAGCAAGTCACTTGTGTTCTCTGTTTGTTTCTTCATCTATAAAATAGGGACAATAACAGCAATTACATTTAGGATTGTTTTGGAAGTCAAATGAACTGTACCTATAGAATGCCTAGAAGAGTTTCTGACACAAAGCACACACTATGTAAAGATTAGCTATTAGAACAGATTATTTTTTAAATGGCTGCAATTACCCTCTCCCTATCCTGATGTCCCTTAAAAGTGACTGTCCAGCAACTTCCATGAAGAGATGGACTCTATTCTCCCAGCCCTGGGATCTGGCCTGCTCTTGACACTTGCTTTGGCTGGCGGAAATAATGATGTGCTACTTTTAAGCCAGGGCGCATGCTTCCACACTCTCTCAGACCTGCTTTCCACCTTAGGAACAGGTAAGAATAGTCACTTGCTCATGACTCAGAACTATTGGTGACCAAATATCAGAGTTTGAG
>NW_012148507.1:5197539-5198437 GCF_000956105.1 Propithecus coquereli
CTAGCTAATGTGAGCCAGCTCCACACACTACTCTTTTAAGAATTATCATTACATTTTTTTTTATTTAAATCCCAAGGAAACCATCTTTAACGCTACTATTTTATATCTTTCCAATTTGATAATCTCAAATAACCTTACTAGTGACTCTGGATGTTAAAGGAATGGATGCTGCTCAGATGTCAGTTGCGTGGTTCATGTGGCTAAGTCCAGATGCTGGTCATTTTATTAGAGATAACGGCAAGAACTTCCACAGCTGCAGAAGTTACTGGAATGTGTAACCATGATGGCTTTGGTAGCAACAAAATAGTCTAGGGGAGGAATTCATCATTGCAGTTCACACCTAGGCTCCTTTTGCAGACCTGGTGCATGTCTCAGGCCTCATGGGAAGCTGGAAAGAGGCAAAATGAGCTGGAAGTTCTGTGGCCAACCTGGTTAGTGACAGCCAAGAAATCATTATTTGTGCCTGATTTTTTTTTTTCTATTGTGTCTGGAAAGGTTTCTGGAGTTACCTGTCTCAGACAGGTAGACTGAAGACACCTGTTATCACCTGAAAAAAAGGAAGTTAAGAAATGGACCAGAGAAATAATTTGGTAACCAGAAAGAATAAATAAGAAGGCAAAAGAGAAGGAGGAGGAGGAATAGGAGGAGAGAGGGAGAGAGAGAGAGAGAGAGAGAGAGAGAGAGGGACAGAGAGACAGAGAGAGGGAGAAGTTTCATTTAGTTCCTATCCTGAAGCTAAAATCTAATCTGGCTTATTAAATGGAAGAGCCTATTATAGAAATCAGGTTTCCAGGAAAATTCTCCCAAGCAAAATTGTTGCATTTATGCAAGCAATGCCTTTCTGTCTGAATGAAAAAATAAGCAATAACAAAGGTCCAAAGGTGAGAAACAGTGAAAG
>NW_012148507.1:5201255-5201715 GCF_000956105.1 Propithecus coquereli
GTTACATATTTATTATTAGTCCCAAAATTATTGTAGTGTTATTTTTATTCTTTTTCTTCTTTTATTATTAAAAAATACATACCAGGCCCTGTGCTGGCACATTGCAAGTCATGTTCTCATTTAATACCCCCAACAAAATTAGGAGACAGGTGCTACTTTTATTCTCACTTTTGAGACAGTAAAACTGAAGCTTAGCAAGGTTAAGTAAAATGCCTAGAAAGCGGATGGGACTAGAACATCTACTAGGTTTCAAGCTCCCAGAGTATCCCATACCCTATGCTTGGACAGTCCCAAGTTGAGATCCAGTGCTTGGAGCACAACTATTTATACATGTTAATCGTGATTAGGCTTACATTTATTCTGCTTAGATCACAAATCTTATTGTCCAGATATACATGTCAAGTCTGATCAGGAACAACTGGAGCTTGGAATTAAATTCCCCATGCTCTTTGCTCCCAAC
>NW_012148507.1:5201765-5204429 GCF_000956105.1 Propithecus coquereli
ACCTAAGGTACAATTAAAAAACAATCCACCAGCTCCCATAAAATGTCTTTCTCAGGGTCTCAAACCCTTGTCCCAGAGAATGACCTGGGTAGTGAAAACCTGCCAGACACAAAGGATCTTGTTTATGGTCATTCTCAAAGTCCTACGGCGGCCTTACCACCTGAGACAGCTGAGAAAAGCCCGCAAATGATGACCCTACAACTTTTGCCATTGTCTCATCAGAACATCCCTGCTCAGCTAGTCCCTTTTATGCCCAGCTAGGAACTGTACAGGTATACGGCAGAGTAGGAAACGCTCGATTAATTAAAAAGTTATGCTCAGAACAGGCTTAGTTAGTACAATTGATCTTTTGGGGCATAAGCTCTCACCTCCAGGCTTGACTCGGCTGCTACATTATTATGTCCTCTTCTGTCCAGAAAGGGACATGGAAGGAGAAAGGTCTCTGTCCTCAGAATGGTGTTGTCAAGGTCAGTGCCTAGCCGGGCTATAGGGAAGCTTAAGATGAAAGAAAAATCAGTAACACTGAGCCCATTCTTATTCAAAATTTTGACAATTGGTCCACTATGCAATTTTTTGGCATCATTTTGACTTTTAAAGCTATTGCATTAAAATTTTTTTTCTTTTTTTTTTTTATTTCAGCGTATTATGGGGGTACAGATGTTTAGGTTACATATGTTGCCCTTGCCCCCCCCAAGTCCGAGTTTCAAATATGTTCATTCTTCGGGTGGTGCGCATTGCACTCTTTGTGTATATTGCATTAAAATCTTACTCGTCTTGATGACTGGGTTATCAGGCAGCCCCTGTGAGTGCCTCACTTATCTCACCCTGGTCACAGCCCTGACTCAGGGTCTCCATCCTCAGAGGAAAAACCACATGATTTCCAAGGAGAAGACAGGTCTATACCTGCCACTGCAACTCAATCACCTTCCAGATATGGAGGTGACAGAGGTTATCTCCTCAAAGGGTCAAGACGGGCTGAAATGTGAGATCTGCCTTTCCATAAGAAAATACTGCTGGCTCTTGGGGAGGGAGAGAGCCTAAATGCACAACTCCCAGCCGAGCGAGATGCCCCATTGGACCCACACAGTTCCTACACCACGTCTGATTTCTGGAACCGACAAAGCAATTTCTCTGAAGACAAACCTGTGCTCTCCAACACCTGAAGATGAAGCCCTCCTAGATATTTTGCCTCAAGGCCTCTGTGAATCTACTCAGATAGATCTGACTTTGAGGAATTCCTAAGCCAACTAATTCCCAGCCCCAGTCCACATCTGTTGGCAACTTCAGTTCCTTGTGCTCCTGTTGGTTAGGGGACACAGCCAGGCTCAAGAGCGGTGGCCCAGTCCTCAGGCTTCCTTTGCGACAGAAACTAGCACGCCATATTGCTCCTCCTCCCTTCCGACAGCACAGAAGCAGCACACTGAGAGTTAAAGCATCACTCGAAAAATACATCTTATTTCAAAAAATGCCCACGTTAACAAACTCTAATCTCCTCTCACCCCGGCTAGGAGGAGGGGATCCGATAATACACACACAGCCACCTCTCTCCCTGCGCTAATTCCCTCATGTCAGAGTCAAGGAGGCAGCTGACAAAAGGCGACTCCAAGCCCATTTCAGCTGTTGGTACAATACTGTTCATGTCCTTAATCCATTTAATTGCTTGTAGAGACATCCAAAGGAGGAGAAAAAGAAAGACTCAGATTCTATCTGATCACTTGCCCCAAACTACTTCTCCTTGACTTTCTCCTCTTCCATTTTTTCCTTCTGTTGCTTCTTGTGTTCCTCTCTCTGCATCTCCCAGTGTCTAATTTGTGAAAAGGCAAAAAGTACACATTGTACCAGTCTCAGGCACTTGAGCTGCCAGATCTGATTTCCCTGGTAGATGCGGAAGATTGAGGAAAGAACAACTGTGGCTGACAATTAGATTTATTTTTCTGCACGTGTCCCAACCCTTGACACGGAGTCTGGCAGTCTGCAGCTAACCCACTGTCTTCAGCATAACTGGGGGGATTTTTATTGGCTGCAAGAGCGGGGAGACAGAGTTTCCCAGAGTCAGGTCAGACCCTCCCTGCTGGCCTGTCAGCTCGCTCAGCATCAGTCATAACAAGTACGGCACATCCTTGAAGAAAACACTGGGAAGATATCCAGTGGGATATCTTTGGGAGGCAGAATGTGCTAGAAGCAGCACATAAAAGCTTCCACCAAATGCACATTTTTTCTCTCTCACTCCTGACTCCACCATCATAGACACTGCCGGCCAAAGTGTTTGAGGAGCGAATATTAATACAATAGCTACTGTACTCCTTAGCATCTTCCCAAAGTCCCGGCCCCCTCTCCACTCTTAGCACTTGGCTGTTTAAGAATAATTATGGTTTGGGTAGTCATTAACACCTTAGTGTGAGATGGCATAAAAATTTCTTTGGGGTTAGGAGGAAAGCCAAATAGGGAATGTAGGAAAGCAATGGCACATTTTTTTCCCCCAAGAAAAGTGAAAAAAAAAATTAAAGAAAGAGAACCAGATTTGCTGCTATTTCCCTTGTATCGGGCACTGCGATGGGGAAAGAAGCAGGGGGTGGCATATCACAAACTAAATTTTAAAAACAACAACAGGCATCCTCTTCAAGAAAAGACTGAACATCAGAAAGAATGAAAAAAGAAAGAGAG
>NW_012148507.1:5204479-5206198 GCF_000956105.1 Propithecus coquereli
TATGTGTACACACACTCAAAATGCAGCAGTTCAAATCATCAAATGGGGTGGACAAGTAATGCACTTGTCCTTTAGATAATACAAAGAGGAGACTTTATGCATTTCTTTAAGTAATAAAAAGAAAACAATTCAAGTTGCCCATGCATCATTAGGATGTAAGTAGAACTCAACACAACCAATAAATATGGGAAAAAATGTAGTAGAAGCAGTTTGCTGTTACCATTCATTATTCTGAGACTCAGCTCTAAGAATGGTCCTCTGCTTTTTAAAACCTGTGTTCTTTTGAAATATTAAAAAATAATTCATTCAATAACTAACTCATGTACATGCAGAGAATGATGGCAAAATCTATAACTACAAAAGGGATGATGTTATGAGGGAGAAATGCATAATATAACTCTAAAGATATGAAGAAATTATTTATCAAGCACCTTAAAGGTACAGTGTCTCCACCTACTGTAGAGTAGGAGGATTCAAACCTTCAATGTTCTGGTGTTTCGTCCGTTTCCTTTAATCTCAATTTCCCTCCTCTCTGCAACCACATCCTTCAGAGGAAGACGTTTATGTTGCAGGGAAGCCACACGCTTTTCCTTCATTTGTGAACAGACACCAGCCACAAAGCATGAATCAGACACTCGTTTCCATTCTCTTCCCCCAGCTAGTTGATTTCTAAGCAATCTTCCTCTCTGTTTCTTCCACATTCTTTCCCTGTTTTAAATTCTCCTATTTAAAATTTTCAGAAACTCATAATTTTGTCCCAGATTTGCTATTCTGGCTAATATCAGAACAATTTGGGGACAAAGAATCCTTGGTTTGGTGCTTGATTCTGGGTTTAGCATATAATTTCTTCAAAGGGAAGATAGTAAGAGAAAAACATGCTTCCTTTAGATCACAAGAAAACCAAACCTAGCAAATATTAATCTCTCCAAGTAGGTATACCCGATCAACAATGAATTGGACCCAATTATTATTGTAGTGTAGCCCCATTGTGACCCAGTTTGTTAATACATAGTTAGATAAATGCCTTCAGGCAAATGACGCTCCCAAAATATGATAGCTAATTTATACAGTAACCAGAATCTATAAGGATTTTTTTTTCCTTTATCCCTGAGTTTTGTTGAGTACACAGAATGCCTTTGCTGCTGTCTAGGCCAGAGCGCAACCTGGCTCCAGCTTCGTGGGACTGTACCGGAGTCCCAAGGGTCAGCCTCACCAGACTCAGAAGTTGAATACAGAAAAGTACCTCAAGGGCAGATTCTCATCAGCCTCATTCTCCTGAGTGTGACATGCCATTTTCATGACAGAAATACCACTCTCCGGTACCGCCAGAGGAAAGAAATCTATGCAAATATTTCCAATACGCCGAATGAAGCTGAAGGCTCAGGGGCAAACCGCATTTGATGCAGGGTATTATTTAACCATTCCCGTCTCACTGGGCTGCTGTTTAGAGAAGTCCTGTCTAATAGCTTTCTGGATAGTGGTAGAGCATTTTGGGATTAAATAAACTTGGAAGATATCAGAGTGATTTTGAAGAAGACTGAGTTTTTAAAAGATCCCTGAATGTGGAGTTAACTTACCTGGGTTTGAGTCCCCAATCTGTCACCCGGATGTTAGTTCTATGACCTTGAACAAATTCACTTATCCTTTCTAAACTTCATTTTTCTCATCCACACAATAGGAACGGTATACCATAACTTGCAGAGTTATTACAAGGACCGA
>NW_012148507.1:5211363-5212715 GCF_000956105.1 Propithecus coquereli
CTCATGTGTTATCCATCTCTGCAGCTGGGATCTCGGGACAGTTATTGGCCTAAAAGTTAAATAGCACAGGAGACATTCTCATCCAAACCAGATTCTTTTGTTTTCTTTAGTCCAACTTGTGGTGAAGAAAGAAAACTGTGCACCAAGCAAGGCGAAGGTATTTTTCCAGAGATCTTCTCTCAGAAGGAAGAAAAGGATCCCTAGATAAAAGTACAATCATACAGTTTGGATAGCCCCTTTGCCTTCCTGAAAGAAGAAACAGAGAAACAAGGTGGAACTTGTTGATAGACATCAGACACAACTGGATTTATGTTTCATAAATAAACATGGGTCTGGAGATCCCAGCCCTTCCCTGCAGAATGAAAATGTTAGTCCACAACTCGCAGCGCCAGGTGATTGATAGCACGGTCTGAAAGAGGGCTTCGGCAAGGTCAAGAGTGAGTTACAGCAGTAGAGTTCTATGTATGTGCTCAGCACCAGTGATGGTCAGCCCATAAACCTCAGGCAACTCCAGCCCACATTTGCCCCCTCATGTTGTGAATACTGATTTCACACTGGTTGGTTTTATCCTTGTAGGCCTAAAAAGAAGGCAAAAATGATAACTACAGAAACCATAATTATCAGGCATTCAACACACGGTTACATGCTATGAGGATGAAAGAGAAAAGTCAGAACTACCCCTAATTGGTTTCTAACTTCTCTATCAAGGTTAATTTTTAAAACCTACAAAGTGTAGGGGAAGAAAACAAGGTTGAGAAGGAATTACATCCCAAGCTAGAATAATGTCTCATAGCATGATGTAAGTTGATCTCTTGTCTCAGAAGAACCTCCTTGGGTTTAGATGAGGTCACAAGGATATTTTTGGTTCACTTTTGTTAACTAAAAAAATGAATTAATAAGGTTTATACTTTGGAAAAAGAAGAGCTTTATTTCTCATAAAGGGTAGCAACCTGCTAGGTGGTCGACCACTCCAACAGGTTGGGAAGCCGAGCTCCGGCCAGAAGCCAGGCACACCTGCTGCAAAGGAGAGACAAAAAGCAACAGGATTTATACTAAGCAGGGTGGTCAAATATACATATTTAACAAGCTATAGGAGAAGTCATGAATATTCATGACAGGAAATCATATGCCTGTAATTATGCTTTGTCTCTCTCATTCCATCGTGGCTGGGAACTCGTTTTTAAGGTGTTTCTGAGGTCCCCTTGGCCCAGCGGGGGCCATTCAGTTAGCAGAGGGCTTAGGATTTTATTTTTAGTTCACACTTTGTTGACGGTGAACTCTGGATTCTCCTCTTTGTTACATGATTATACAGATGAATCTTGCCCCGATTCTTAAAACGAAAAATGTAAAAT
>NW_012148507.1:5212765-5214064 GCF_000956105.1 Propithecus coquereli
AAAAATATAAAGAAATGTCTGATCATTTCATTCCCCCACTCAAACTCTCAAAGGCTTCCCATTTTACTGCCTGTAGGATCTGGCCCTCCGTAATACCTCTGACCTCATCAGCCCACTCCTGTCCCACTGGCTCCTTGTATGTTGTTTAAACATCCCTGACATACTCCCAACTTAGGGACTTTGCACTTGCTTTATCCGCTTCCTGAAATGTCCTCCCACCAAAATGCGCATGTTTGGCTCCCTTGGTTTCTTTAGGGTTCTATTCAGATATCACCTTCTTAGTTGGGTCTTCCCTGACCACTCATCTAAAATTGCTACCTCGCTCTGACACTTTCAAACTCTCCTACCTGCATTATTTTTCTCCTTAGCACTTATTACATCTATTGTACTATATGTTTTATTTATTGTGTTTATCCTTTGTCTCTCCTGCCAGAATGTAAGCTCCAAGAGGCATACATTTTTGACTGCTATATTGACCGATATCTCCCCAATTCTTGGGGCACTGTTCGGCACATGGTAGGAACTTCATCAATATTTTTCTGAGAATGAAAGTGATCTTGGGTATTTACTTAACCTCTGAATCTGTTTTCACATATAGTGAAACAAACACCTGTTCCATAGGTTTCTTATAAAGCTTAAATGTGCTAAAGAATGTAAAGTGTTATACATAATGCTTAGCGTGTAAAATGTTTAAGAAATTATATATTATCACTAGTAACATTTTCATTACTATTATTACTACAGTTACTAGTTACTATTTCCATTATTGATTGTTCACAAGTGGCTTAGACTTTACATTGAATTAGGACTCAACTTGAAGGTTTGTAACCTGTGATTAACCCCTCATACATACAGGTCCTTGTATATGGATAAAACTGTGGCTCCTTCATCAGAATAAATTATGGTCTGTCTGCACTGCTGCTACAGAAGGAGAAAATGTTGAGGGAAGGGACTGAGAAACACAAGTTGTTTTTTTTTTATTTTTTATTTCAGCATGTTATGGGGGTACAGATGATTAGGTTCCGTATGATGCCCTTACCCTCCCTCCCCCCGAAGTCCGAGCTTCAAGTGTGTCCATTCCCCTGGAGGTGTGTGTCACACTCATTGTTTGTGCATATGCCCATCCCCTCCTTCCCCCTTCCCCCTCCCGTTGCCCAACATCCAACACATGTTATTCTTATATGTGCACTTAGATGTTGATCAGCTAATACCAGTTTGATGGTGAGTACATGTGGTGCTTGTTTTTCCATTCTTGGGATACCTCGCTTAGTAGAATGCGTTCCAGCTGTATCCAGGAGT
>NW_012148507.1:5214114-5217142 GCF_000956105.1 Propithecus coquereli
GAAGGAAGGAAGGAAGGAAGGAAGGAAGGAATCAAAACAAGCAAAAGCCAATGGAGAGAAAATCAACCTGAGGTGGTCTCTGCTAAATGGATATAGTATAGGGCCCCCTTTCATTTGTTTTTGCCCCTCAGTACAAGTTTTCTTGCTAAAATCATCCTATATTTTGGCTTGTTCTCAAATGTTATACCATCTTAGTCTTTTAGGAAACCTCAGTTGAGCCCCGGGGCCACGGGCCCAGAGTCCCTTCCCACACCTGCCTCTCCAGCTGGAGGTGTAACCTGGCTCACATAGAAATCCTCTGCTACCCGCTCCTGCCTCTGAAGTTGGAGTGGCTTTGCCTCCTGCCAAGGTTAAATAGATTTTAGATCCGGATATTGTATTTGAGAATTATACCTGGACACCAGCTCCGTGGCTCACATTTATTTGATTTGATACAAATCCAAAGGCTGAGGACTCCAAGGTAAAGGACACTGTTGTCGCCTTTGCTACCAAACGCTGCAGCCTGTAAATGGACAAAATGATATTGGTTTTGGTTTCTCATTTTATAAGGTAAATACACTTTCCCGAGAAGACACAGGTCTTTTTTTTATATACTTTTCCTCTATTACTTTATGCATCAAATGCTTCTGGAATCTAATTTGAGATGCCCAGGTTCCTATTCAGTTTTCATCTTTAAAAATCGAGTACCCATTAGAGAACTTTGCCGTTGCGCCCAAGAGACTGGTATGGAAATGAATATGTGAGCTTTTAAAGATAATTGGCTTCCAAAACATCCTCCTGTCCTTCCTTCCGTATTTCTTGACAATCACTCTGGGAATTGCACAGTGAAGCAACTTGGGATTCGTTGGACACATGGTGTGCGACAGAGAGCCAGTGCGTGGAAACTAATCCCTCACGACTTGGGTGGACTGAGAATTGGCTGCCGTACTTTGGTAGAAATGCACGAGCTCAGCCCGAATTCCTGCTTCCAACCTCATCCTGCTGTATCCCCTCATCCACATCCTGCTCCAGTCCCCTCTAGCTGCTTCTTCGCACACGGTTCAAAGCCTGTGTTGTGAATCCTCAAATCAAATGACTTCCCTGTAGTTTATTTATTCTAGTATACATTTTCCATGTGTTTCAGTTTAAGGTGATGAAGCCAACTGTTCACAATCTGTTTTCAGGAAATCCTCAGGACACATAACTCGTTTACCTAGCACATATTTGCTGATCGATTATTTTGAGGCATTCGTCCAATTGCTGAGGATGCAACAGGGAAAAAGCAAAGGATGCTTCTGTCATTAAAGAGCCTGTACTCTAGCAGAGGGAGTCAGAAAATAATCAAGGAAATGAGGAAATAAGCAATAATGATTTCAGAGTATTCAAAGTGCTAGAACTAAAATGAACAGGGTCCTATACTAGAAAGTGATGATGAAGAGAAGTCCTTGCTGTACAAGTGTGAGATCTGGTAGTGAAAGGAGGCCCCTCTGCAAAGGTAATATTTTAACTGAACTATAAAAAATATAAATCAACAAGCCATTCAAAGGCCAGGGGAAAAGGACTTTAGGCAAATGGTACAACAAGTGCAAAGGCACTGACGTAGGAAGAATTGATTGAGAGTGTTAGGGCTTCTCTGGTTGGGCTATAAGAATGCGGAGGTAAGAAGGAACTAGATCCTGCAGGACTTTGTTTGCCATCATTAGGAGTTTGGATGTTATTCCAAATATAATGCAAAAATATTTTAACAGGTAGATAACCATCAACCCATGCCCATGGGTAGCTGAAAATATTTCCAATGTATGTGTCTGTAGCCAGGTACAGGGGAGTCGCCATCTTACAGCAGAGCTCCCACTGAAATTGACAAAAAAGGAACGAAAAGGAGAGTGGTGTTGGGAGATGTATGAATGAACATCTGTCTCCACATCGTTTTCCATTTAACCTGTAAAATCAGCTCATCCGACGTGGCCAGACATTTCCAAAACATCATTCTTTACTGCTGAATATCATAGAACATCCCTTTAACCTTGAACAATTTGAACTGCTTTAGGGCATGTATTATTGGATAATTTTGTCAATGATAATAAAAAGTTGCCGTTTAATTGGCACGGAAGAAGCCAACATTTGCGGCGAGATAATAAAGGAATCCAATAAAAGTCCATGATGATCATAATAGGAGATGGCTGTCCCCAAATGTTCCCCATTCTAAGCATTGCTGGTGGCAGGCTGTTGTGTACCTGCTGCGCAAGAGGAAACACACCTTTGCTGAACACCTAGAGAAAGGTCTTGCAGAGGAAGTCCAGCTACAGAAGGGGGAGGAATAAATTCACAGGAAGGATACCGTGAACTTTTATTATGCTTTCTGCCAGCAGGTAGCTTCCCAGGTGATGAGACTGAGTCACAGACACTGTGGAGCACAGAAACTGACAGTTTGGGCTTTGGAGTCAGAGAGAACCAGGTGTACACTGTCACCGCCCCACACTGCTGGCAACGTGACCTAGCCTTGCGCTGAGCAAATGACACCTCCATACTTCCAGGACTGTGGAGTCATCCTGGACTTCTCCCTTTGCATCCCACGGCCAATCTGTCTGTAAATCCTAGTTAGCTTGTACCCTCACCAGGTATCCAAAACCCGACTAGGTCCCCTGCCTCCACTGCTGCTACCCTAGTCCAAGCCACCACCATCTCTTGCTACGTTGGCATAATGGTTTCTAACTGATCTCCCTTCTAGGTTTTCTCAGCACTGCAGTCAGGACAATCTGTCAAAAAGTTAAGTCAGGGCTGGGTGAGGAGGCTCACGATTGTAATCCTAGCACTTCGGGAGGCCAAAGTGGGAGGATCACTTGAGGCCAGGAGTTCAAGACCAGCCTGACCAACATAGCGAGACCCCTTGTCTACAAAAAAAAATTCTAAATTTAATCAGGTGTGATAGTACACATCTGTAGTCCCAGCTACTCGGGAGGCTGTGGTGGGAGGATCACTTGAGCCCAGGGGTTCAAGGCTGCAGTGAGCTATGATCATGCCACCACACTTCAGCCTGGGTGACAGAGCA
>NW_012148507.1:5227786-5241001 GCF_000956105.1 Propithecus coquereli
GAAGAAAGAAGGACAGGAAAGAGAGTGAAAAAGACGAAAACAACAACACACCCAAATTTCAGAGAATGCTTGCTTAATTATAAGACATTCATTAAATGGAACTGTATAGATGACCATAAACCCAGAGCTTGCAAATATGTAAAATGACATGAGAAAATGCTATGATTAAGTGTTATTTAAATCCAGATGCCCAATTTTCATTAATCTCTATTATACATCAACTGTACCAAATCACTTAGAAAAGCTGTGATTTAACAAAAGTTTATATGTAAAAGATAAAGAATTTATTCCCTTTACTAGACTGTGAGCAACTTCCTGAGTAAATGCCACAACTTTTCAGCTCATTATCTGGGCTGCATGGACAGCGTTTAGTTAAGTGTCTATAGCGTGAACGATTACAGACTCAGTGTGTAGCTTAGCCCAAGGTCCCTAGAAGACAGAGCCCAAGGCAAAGCTTAGATGCCATTGCTCTCATGGAAATCCTGGGGCAGCAAGAATGAAGAAAACAAGGATATCAGGCAGGGAAGGAAGATAGCAAATCAAAGGCGAATTATCATGTTGCCCCTAACTTCATGAGAAAACTTAGCAGATTATTCATTCACACAGAATGTCTCTATGCATTCTGGTTGGACTACACATCGAAACAACCCATCAGAAAGAGAAAAAGAAAACTCTACTGGTTCCCTCTATCTCTTGTGTGTCATTGGTCAAATTTTGTACTGTGGGACATTAGTGCCCATACACATCTGTCTGTGTCTCCCGGCCCTTTGGGCAGCCACCGGAGAAGCCAGATCTCATGACTGATAGCACTTCTGAGTCCCAAAGCAGTGAGTTGAAACAGAGTTTCTGCTGGTCTAGACATGTTGAGTCTGAGTACTGGAGGGCTGAGACTCCTACCGCAGTGGAAACCATGGAGGCAGCACTGGAGACCGGCCTAACCAAGAGGAGGGAAGGACAGTGAGAGATGTCATGAGACGTGTCAGCTACATCAAGACTCTATGGAGCAGGTGGCAGAGGAGGCAGGGGAAGCAAAGCAAAATTGGAGGGGCACATAACTTGGGTCTGATGTCATTTGTGTCATTATTTTGGTATCACAGACCTGACATGTTTAACCTTTAACCCAACCAGTAGAAATTCTATGTCCTGGACAAATTACATAACCACTCTTCTGTGACTCTCTAAAGTCAAACCATAGGTGGAGCATTGGGTTCACTTCCAATTGTCCTAATATAAGGAAAACAAAGCAAAGACCACATGTTCTCACTAATAAGTGGGAGCTAAACCATAGGTTCACACAGACATATAGTGGCGTCAAAGACCTTGGAAACTAAGAAGGGGGAGGTCGGGAGGAGGGTAAGGGATAAGAACTTACCTATTAGGTGCAACAGACACTACTCTGGGGACAGGCACATAAAAGCCATGACTTCAGCATTATACAGTCCATCCATGTAACAAAAACACTTGTACCTCCTTAATATTTTGAAATTAAAAACAAACAAAAAAAGACAGCCATAATGAGTGTTAGATGAAAAACTTAAGACAAACTAAATTTAACAGGGTTTAATCGAGCAGAGAACGATTCACAGGTTTGGCAGCCCCCAAACCAGGAGAGGCTTAGAGCAACTCCATGCCACTGTGTGGTCGGAGAGGATTTATGAACAGAAAAAGGAAGGTGATCTGGAGAAAGCAGAAGCGAGGTACAGAAACCCCTGGATTGGTTGCAGCTCGGCATTTGCCTTATTTGAACAGGATTTGAGCAGTTGGCTGCCTGCCTGTGGTTGGCCGCAATGTGGTGATTGGTACAAGAGTAGGTTACAGTCTGTTTACACATTCAGTTAGATTCTGTGTATGCAGAAACCTTTAGGCTGAACTTAAAATATATAAAGGGGCAGCTTTAGGCTAAGCTAAATTTAACAGGAGGAAGAGTCTGAAAAACATGCTATTTGAAGAAATGTTGAAGGTGATTATGCGTCAAGAAGAAGAGGAAGAAGAGGAGAAGTGGAAGGAAGAATTATTACTCTCTAAATTAACAGCTGTTATATTAAAAGGTCATTCAGATATTCAACCAAGAAGCATGGAACCATAGATTCTAAAGACTGGCTAATTAAATCCAATTAGGATCAACAGGATGTGTTTCTTATTCAGAGAGGCTAATAAAATTTTTACCATTGCTTTCCTTTATTTGGCATCAGTTACCTCTGACAATGACATTTCCAGAAAGAATAGAAAAACAGTAAAAAAAAAAAAAAAAGACACCACTAATAACAACAGCAACAATAATGAAATAATATGATAGTGTTGCACACATACAGTGTACTAAAGGTGCTAAGAATATTGATGTCCTATATCTTTTGGTTTTTTACGACAGTCCTGTCTCAAGCAGAAGAGATGAAACTTGGAGTGACATAAAAAGAGGACGAATGATTCTAGAATACAAGGTAGTAAAAAAGACTGCAGCCTCAGGAATGAGAAAGCTACAGTAATTACTTGTTTTGTGTTGAGCTTACAGGCAGCAATGTCTTTGGTTAAGTACGGGAACTTCAGATCTTCTGTTTCCAATTCGAGCCTCTCAGGCTGTCGACTGTAATACTCATGCAGAACTCTAGCTAGTCATTTTCTCAGGCTTCTAGGAGACATCAGTCATCTCTGATAGGACAATTTCTACAACCCTCCTTGAGTATTTTCATGCAGCTTTGTTCAAGTACTGATCATCTCTCCACCCAAGATTGGGTTACTTCCCTTTCCTTGACCATCTCCAGAGTTTGGCATCTCTAATCCACTAATCTTGTTTGATGCTTTGGGAGAAATTTCTCCAAATTTGTTTTATCCAGAATCCATGAGATGTGTTGTTAGCCTCCCTGGCCTCAAATCTGAATATTCAAACTGAACCTATTACCTTTGCTACTGCTACTCTTTTTTTTTTTTTTTTTTTTTTAGCTACATATGGTTATAATGATTGCAAATCCATTAACCTGCCCTGATTTAAATTTTGCAAGACAGATCACCTCCAAGAAACTATGTGCTTCTACTAAACTGAGAATTTGTTTTCTTTAAATATTTTCTTCTCATGCCACTAAAACAAAGCCTCTCTCGAGGCCCATTTCCCGCAAAACGACATCCCGAAGCCTGAGCTGGCAGCCCAAGCCCTGTAGCATTCTGCTGTTCCAGAACCTTCCATGTCGCCCAAATGAAATATGTCCCACGTAGTTAGACCTTCTGCCTCTGAGCTTTTATTTGTGTCTTCCTGCTTCTCACTGTGCCATCTTCTTCCCATAACTTTCTAAGTTTTTCTAATTCTTCAAACATAACCCGCTAGGTACCTTTACCTTACAGTGATTTCTCTCTCTTCAGATTTGTTATGTTTATTTTTTGGACCATTCATATGCCACAATTATCAAGTTCCACTTGCTTTTGCAAAGTACCTTTCCAAGGAGACTTTCACGTTTCATTTTTGTCTGTGAAGCCAAATATATTATATGCCTCCTTATAATCTCTAGAAGCCCTAGCACGTATTTGTTATAAAGGATTAAATTTAGAATTACTCAGGTGTTTGCATATCATTTATTATGCTGAAGCTTAATCATTTATATATATAAGCACATATATAATGATATACATACATACTATGCACATATATGTGATATACATGCATACACATACACATACACACACACGTCCCCAATAGGAATTATATTTAAAAGTGAAATAATGGTGGTTTTTGGAAATGAGAAAGAAAAGAATACCTGCCCTCCCCAAAAAAGCACTGGCCTGAAAAATCATTTACCAAATGAGCCAGTTTTTAATTATTTTATCTAACACCCTACTCTCAAGCCTAAGATGTAAGTATTAACCTGTTCAAGATTCAATTTCCTCACCTATAAAATGAAGATAAGCAATTTGTTTACCAATACACAACCAGTAGATAATGGGGCAAAAATTGAATCAACTTCTGTTTGACCCAAACGTTCCTGTTCTTTCCACCACGCCATGGTACTTCCTGTGAGAATTAGGACACCTAAATTCTAAACTTACCTGCAGCTGCCAATCTTCTGGGTGACTTGAGTCAAGTCACTTCATGTCCCTGAGCTCCCATTTCCTGACTTTCAAAATAAGAGAGGCTAGACTAGACCAATGACTTTTGATTTTTTTTTTAAACATGACCCAGAGTAAGGAATAATACTCTAAACTGAAATTCTATCGATACATATACCTTTGCATATACATATACATACATATGTAAAAATACATAATTTATATAGAGAGAATACCAACCTTTTTATTAACATTAACATTACATTTATAAATGCAATCTATTTTCAATCCTATTCTTTTTTTATTCTATTCAATTTCATTTTTGAAAATGCTTATCTACAATCCATTAAATTGATTTCACAACCAAGCCAGAACTTGACCCTAGACTAGAAGACTTCTGAAATCCCTTTTTGCTACAGAGTGCAAAGTTCTGATTCTCCCCTGGGTGAGAGCTGCAGGGCAGAATCCAAGCTCTTAGACTCAATCTGCCTTCACCTACCCGTAAAAACACAGGTCAGCAAACTGACGGAGCCACGGGCCATGAGGTTTTGTGAAAGTTCAGCCATTGCCATAGCCTGTGAACGAAGGCATACCACCTGTCTCCAAATCTTTATTTGTAAATTGAGAAGAATGAAAACCCTCACTGATCTCACAGAAGTGCCACAGGGAAAACTCAGAACGTCTGCAGAGTCCTTTGGAAATGCCAGACGACCCCTTTGGAAGTGTCTCCTTTTATGCAGCAAAAATGTTCTATAGCAGACACCATCATAAAAGTGATATCAGATCTTATCAACTGCCGACCTCTGAGTCCTTGGCAAAACCTAAGGAGATGTTTTCATAGTGCTTTATCCTTAAAAATACATAAATTCCTTTATGCTAAAAGAGAAGAGGGGTAGAAAGATGAGAAGAAGTGATCCCTGTTTCAAAAACTTTGCATAGAATCTCAGGAAAAAAGTATATTGTTAAATCTATCATGTATATTGAAGATCTTTTCAATATTTCACAGAAAAACAGAGTTCCAAAGAGGTAAAGTAACTATAATTTAATTCAGTCTATTGGCTTTGGAGGAAGTGGGCCAAAATTGAAGGTAGAGTTTCCTGTTGCCCGTGTTGCTCAAGCCAAGCATGGGTGGTCACTTGGTTAAGATGTCGTAAACAACACAGAAGTACTAGATGTCATTTAGGTCATTGATTCATTTGACAAAAATGTATTTAGCACCATCTCACACCAATTGCAAAAATGATTCAATTATTCCCCTTCTCATAGTCATGCCATTTGCCATGTGACTGTGTGTCTCTTCCCACCAAATAATGACTTCTCCCTTCCCACGCTCTTGAACCTGGCCTGGTCTTGCGACTTACTTTAGCCAATAGAATGTGGTGGACAACATTGTGCCAATTCTGAGCCTAGTCTTTAAGAGGCTTTGTTCTCTTACAACCCAGAACAGCTGCCATGAGAAAAAACCTGGGCCAGCCTGCTGGGTGACAAATGACAATTACTCTCATTACACCAGCAAATAGTCATCAGACCCCAAGACACGTGAGTGAGGCCAGCCTAGACCAGCCAGCCAGTCTCCTACTGACCTGCCAGCACCAGCTGACCAGAGGTAGATGAACAAGCCCTTCTGCGACTAGATCCACAAAACTAACAGACTCATAGACTCTTGTACAATAATAATACTTATTGTTTTAAGCCACTGAGTTTTGGGGAGTTTTGATATGCAGCAATAGGTTTCCAGCACAATCCTAGGCTAGACAGCTTTGAACAAGATGAACATTGAAAGCACTTTGCAACCATAAGACTGAATGATTTTCAAAAATCCCAGGCCCTGTGACTTTTTATGCATAAGTACCACCAATTCATGTGTAATTATGTCTTTATAAATTTTTTAAATGAGTTAAAAACAAACTATAAACAGAAGCCAGTGAGTGTGCACACACGATTGCAGAGAACACTGTGCTAGATTGTTTTGGACCTTCTGTGTTTCCGCAGGTGGCACTGTGATCCCTGCACCCGGGAGAGACATGGCTGCTGTTCACTTTCACTCCTCCTATCCGACTCTCAGGCTGGGAAACCAACCGGCTCCTCAGAGCAGCTCTGCCACTACCCGGATGTCCCCCACTCTCCCTGTGGTGTTGGATTCTGCTGCGCTTTGCCTACATTTGAAAAGCATCAGTGCATGTCCACGCTGCCCTGGAGGGATCCGAGGCCTGGGAGAGGTAGGTCGACTGCGGGCAGACTGCTTCACGTTCATCTCCCTTGAGTCCAGGATGACGCACGCTCAAGCTCTGAGCGCTATTACAGTGTCATTAAGAGGAAGGCATGGGATGCTTTGCCTTCTAAATCAAATGAGAAATTCCCCCTTCTTGTTATCTCTGTAATTATCCTTCCTGTCTTATGCCAAGCCAGGAACATCAGAGAATTCCCAAAAAACATGCTGTGCTCTGTGGCAACTAAGACGGAGCAGCCACTGAGACAAAGAGATGGAGCTGATGTCCTCTGAACACTCCCCTTCCAGGAGCAGAAAGACAGGTCTGGGGCGGCTCAGGCATCCCTTTCCTTCCTCGCATCCCATTGTTCCTGGCCTCCCTGCAAATTCTTATCATCCTGATGCTCTCCAATATTGGCTTTTCATGACATAATGAGGAATTCGATCAATTCTCACTCAGATACAGAAACAGTGGTCTGAGTGGTCTCACATCAGTGATCTCTCTGCCATGTGTGAGCAGGAAGAAAAACTTAAT
Source organism: Propithecus coquereli (assembly GCF_000956105.1). Classification (NCBI taxonomy): domain Eukaryota; kingdom Metazoa; phylum Chordata; class Mammalia; order Primates; family Indriidae; genus Propithecus; species Propithecus coquereli. The sequence goes on from NW_012148507.1 coordinate 5,234,563, forward strand.
ATTTTCAGCAGGAAGAAAGGACGGGGAAGTAGACAGGATGGACAAATAGACTTTGCAGTTTAAGCGAATTCAAATCCACTTGACATTTCTCATCGGCTCTGCAAAGGACAGAGCTTGTATAATAAACTTGTTACCAGCCACCTTCCTGCCTCTGCCTTTTAGGAGTCTGTAAATTAGTCTCCAGTGGTATCCTAAGTGTTGAAATGGCAGCTCCATGCAATATTTTACAGGCTAAATAGTTCTAAGCTCTTGAATAAAGATAAGTAACTAACTATGAAAAAAAAACTATTCATTGGATATTTATTCAGTTATTGAACATCAATTACATACAAATGCAATATAGGAGCTGAAGGCACTGCAGAGAACACAGCTCTAGAAAGTGCAAATAGAGAGTCTACTCATCCTTCATTCTCTACCCTGGAAAGAGGGCTCTTGGGCAAGGAATATTTATGATATAGCTCAGAACAGGAACAGGAATTACTTCCTGGGCCTAATAAAACTAGTGTCGTAAGTTTACAAATAAAAAATATTAATAATAACCATATTAAATAGCTATGTTATATAATTATAGGGCAGGCATTGCTCTAAGTAGCTATATTATTTTTATTAACTAGAAATCAGACCTTGTTCTAAAGGCTTCTGGGGAATCACTCATGTGATCATCACAATAAATATAGCAGGTAGATTTTGACATCACACTGTCATATACAGGAAACTGAGGCATGAAAAGGTTAGTCAATCTCCCATGCTCGCTTTCATGATGGAGTCATGACTGGGGCCCAGGTAGCCTGACGCCCAAGCTTGCACTTCACACTGTTAATGACTATGGCACACGACCCCCCATCCTGGGTTTATTGGACCTCAATATTGTCAAACATATGCTAATAGAAGAAATGTTATTTTTTCTATAGATCAGAAAGAAAGGAGGGTTCTCAGGAGGAAATTAATTCTCATCATAAGGAGATGTGATGGATTTTAGAGAGTCTCGTGAAGAACTAACAATAGTTTAGAGAAACAGACACGTTGGGTCCCCCACTCACTACCATATGCACAAATCCAGAGCTAATCTCACATCCCCACCTCCCCACCTCCTCCCCAGCACACCCCAAGGAAATAGCTGATAGGAAGAATGATTAGAGAATGGTCACTGTGAGGAGGAGAAAAATCACTAACATTTGTCATGGGCGTAATAGTTCGAAAAACTATCACTTTTTCTGTCCAAGATCCAGTTAGTGTGTGGCAGAGCTAAAAATTCTGAGAAGCTCAAATACACTACGATCTTCAGCTTCTATAAAGTCAAAATAAAATGAACTCCCTTTTCAACCCAAGAGTTGAGGAGGAGCAAGAGAGAAGTAGGTCAACAATTGAGAGAATGCTCTGAATTTCCTGTCTCTGACCTGGACCAGGAGAAGTGCATTAAATAAGGGAGAAGCCCATTAGCATAGAAAGTTTCTTCCCCACACCCACTGAAGTTTTTTGTGGGTCATCACCTCCAACATTTCCGCATACCAACTGAGGAGTGCCTACATCCGGGTGAAAGATACTGCATATGACAGAGTTCAGAAATGGGAAAGGACCCAAGTCTATCTCCCTAGAATCTTCTTGGCCCCATAGGGCATCAATGGCATTCAGAAACTCCTATGTGTCCTTGGTGAAGCTTTCGAGGGTGTTGAGAAAGAGAAAAAGCAGCTCTGACATCCAGAAACTGAGCTGACTTTCACAAGCTGGCCTGATGCTCAGAATGAAGCCAGTTTTATCCTTTTGGACAAAAGATCTCCCAGAATATCATGGCAGGTGAGATTGCTCTGAGACCATAACAAAACAGATGACAGGAAACACCAGTATCTCCCGCTCACTAGATGAGTGACTGCTGCTTCCTTACCAATTACAGCTTTATTCCCACTGTAGTCTGCCTCCCAAATATTGCTGAAATACCAGTCATAGAATTGACCCTACTTTCCAAAAACACCCAGTCTAGACTGAGCCCTGCTTCCTTACATTCTTCCCCAAATTACCAACAAAAGCTCAAATCCCATAATAGGTTCTTCCTGATGCCTTTTTACTAAGACACTTTGTAGTTCCCTCACTACAACAAGAAATAAATCCAATTTGTTCATCTATAAGTGTGTTCCTAGTGGTCTTTAGCAGAATGATGTTGACAGCAGGCAAGGGTGGCTGTCATATTTGGGGTGAAGTGGTCTATCAGTCAGCATTTTCTGTAAAACAAAAACAACAAAAACACAAAACATCCATGGCATAATACAAGTATGCATTGTTCATGAATCCGGTGGTCAGTTAGGCTGCTGATTTTGGTTGCATTAAGATTTCTGAGGGCAGCTGACTTCTGGGTGATTTGGGCTGGTCTGGGCCGGGCCAATTACTCACTTCAGCTCTGCTCCGTGGGCCTCTCATCTTCCAGCAGGCTGGACTTTGCACATTCTCATGTGATAGTAGAGGCACAACAGAGCAAGAGGAAACACGCGTGGCGAGGATCTAGGCTCAAAAGTGGTACAACATCACAACCGCCTCATTTTGAAATGAAGAAAAGAAGCTGCATTTACTGCAAGTATCCAAAGCAAGTCACAAAACCACATTAGATCCAGAGCACAGGTGGGGCAGCTTGGGGAACAGACTCTACCTCTGTAGTGAGAGGAACTGCAAAGTCCATGGCAAAGGGCATGGATAAAGAAAGAGGTGAGGAGCTAGAGCTCTCATTGCAACCTGCCGCATCTGGCTTTGCAACCTGCCCAGGTTGGAGCAGAATGAAAATTACAGTGAGAGCCAAGTTGAGACCAGGACAGCCAGAAAGCCCCTTCCCCATGCACCCTGATCTAACCAAGCCAAGAGTGACCTGCAAGACTGATTTATACCAGTCACAGATGCCAGTAGTGAATCCTAACAGCACATAGCAGGTGAAGACTGTGGACCCATGATTCACTAAAGATGCTTCACCCAAGGACCCCATACCTTCCACTCCACCCTGAGTTTGGGAAAGCCACATTGGGCTCCCACACTCCTACGTGCTCTCACTGTGTGGAGTACAGGAAACTGAGAGACAAAATATTTATTTTCTAGAGATACTTGGCTAGGGGAAGAGTTAAGTGATCAGTGTGAACCAAGTGTTATACAGGATTGGACTAAAATTAATTTCTGTCTGCATTAACCAGCAGTGCAGTATCAAAACAAGACCTGAGTGAGAAAAATAAAGAAGGTACAAGGTCTCTGTACATCAGAGTCACACAAGTGTAAATTTGTGACCCTTGGTATATGTATCACCAAAAATTGTGACTTTTTAAATAAGACTAAAGACATTCGAAGACTTCATCCAAAAGGCCCCCTACCACAATTTCCTCATCTCTGACCTAGAAGTCAATATTGGAGAAGGATGAACATTTTCTCCATCTGTCTGATTGGGAATATTCTCTTTACACTTTGGGTCCTACTCTAATTTGTAGTGTTATCTCTGTTTCATTTTTCAAATGCAATTACTTTATAAATACTTCACGGACTATTGTGAGAATCAAATTAGAAAGCAGATGTGAAAGTATTTTGAAAAGTTCAAAATGTTAGAGAAATGTGAAGTTATTTGACATGCTGTTGCAATGACAACAATCTGCGGGTGCTAATAGGCATCACTTCTTCGTTATCAAGGCGCACTGGGATGGTGGCCATCACAGGAGACCCAGTCAGCACTGTCACGTTCAGACTCCAGCTCCGGCGGTACCTAATGGGTGCGACTGTAGCAAGCCCCTCGCCCACTCTGGACCTTGATGTTCTCATTAGTAAAGTGAAAAGATGAAACTAGGGGATTGGTGAGGTCCTTTTGAGCTCTAAATAAGATTTCTTGTTGACACGTTTTCCAACACAATTTTTTAATTATTTGAGGAAGAAAGAAATATATATATGAGTGTGTGTGTGTGTGTGTGTGTGTGTGTGTGTGTGTATGGAAGCCACTTTAGAAGCCTACTTTTAAAACAATAACCAAGTAATTCTTATGTTAGTGTTAACTTCATTCTGGCCATTTTGAATCTATTTGCTGTTTCTTTGGGCCTATCTGGCCTGTAGAAACTATCCCCAGCCTCTTCTGTGAAGCCTTCCCTAATCTCTCTAATCCTAGTTTAGGGCTTCCTGCTCAATGTCCCTATAGCTCTTTGTACTGTTTCATCAACAGGCACCATCACTGTTGTTGCCATTTGCACAATAGCATCATTCCTGGGAATCCAGCCACCATATTATAAAACCTAACGCGGTATAGTTAATGCGCCTAAGAACTCCGTACGGCAGGCTTAATTCTCCTTATTCCACAGATTAAGAATATGAGCCTCAGAGAGGTTAAATATGTTGCCCAAATTCACACAACTAAAAAAGAGGTAAAACCGGATATCACTTTCACACTTAACTACAAAGTTCAAGTTTCTCACTAAGTCATCTTGTCTCATGACCTCTACTCTACCAGAAATCTTCATACTGTAACAATTTAATTACTCATTTGTCTATTTGTCTTCTTTCTAGATCATCAACTCCCTGGTGGTGGTTGTGAATACTTGCTCTTTTATGACTTCCTGGTACAGGTTGAATATTCCTTATTTGAAATTCTTGGGACCAGAAGCGTTTCAGATTTCTGGTTTTTTAGGATTTTGGAATATTTGCATTGGTTCAACATCCCTAATCCAAAAATTATAACTCCAAAATACTTTCATGAACATTTCCTTGGATTGTCATGTTGGCACTCAAAAAGTTTCAGATTTTTGAGCATTTCAGATTTCAGATTAGGGATACTCAACCTGTACCTAACACAGTACCTCTAACATAAGCAGATGCTTAATTCATGCTTGTCAATTAAATAAATCATACCAGACACGTGACCATTTTCTCCTAAGTATTATATTTAATACACAGGATCATGATTCCCTATAATAATGCATCATTTTATAGTGGATTTTAACTCAAGTTCTTGGGCCTATAAATTAAGTAGGAGGGGATTTATTGAAGATTGCAGATATCTTAAAAGCATTCTCAAATATCTCAAAGTAAGTCCTTTAGAGTCTCAAAACCACCATAAGCTCTCACTAATAATGCAATATCTTTAAATAATTATATGACTCACCATACTATCATAAACACCTTAAAAAAATCTATAGTACAAAGAATTATCTTATATCTGTTATGGGTCTCACAATTCTATCTTCAGATGGATTCATTGCCAATCCAATCTCTTTCTCAAGCTCATTCATATTTTCCCAAATAACTTCTTGACATTTTCATTTTCTATTCCAAGAATTACTTCTAAATTTGCATGTCTAAAGTCAATCTTAACATCTTCCTCCCTGCAAGAATAGTTTGGGGAGATGTCTTTTATGTTTCCTTGGTGTTTGACATAAATGAGTTGAATAGATACATGGTTTAATTAAACAATAACCAATAACAGTACTGGCTCTGCTTTGAATTTTTCATCTTAATTACATCACCTGTAAGTGAAGAATAATATGATTTATACATATTGTCTATTTTCAGGACCTATCTAACAAAACTTACAAGGGCTACATCAATACAGACCTTTTTACTGAGTTGCAGGCTACATATAAATTTACTATGAGCATACTGTATGCTCAGCATTGCCAAATACTACGGCAAATATGTAAAGCAGAAGACATTGCTCTTGAGACCAGAAAGGCAGGAGTTATACAGAGAGAAAAAAATTAGAGGACAATGCAAGGCAGAATATAATCAAGTGCTGGCTTGTTTAGAACAGATAATTATCCTGTAGCACTTCAAAAGAGGAAGAGATTATATTGTCACTATTGCAGCCCATGAACCCATACAAAAGCAATGGAGTAATTCTTAGGCCGATGCTTCCTAGGGAGGGACTCTTTGATGGTAAACTACTCTGAATCCCTAGGCACAGCATCTGTCGTCCTGTTTGTTTTTCCCATAGATGCCTCTTCTTTCTCGCATCTTCAAAATGAAGGCATCCCCAAGGCTTAGCTTCCAGAACTGCATTCGTTTCATCCTCCTCACTCTCATAGGGAATTATGCCAATCACACACCCGTGAATTTTGTGCCAAATTCTTGCCTCCACATTTTCAACCTAACTTTTTTTTCCCTCAAACTCTAGTCATGTTTTCCCAAATATCTTCTGGACATTTTCATTCACTCTTCTAAGAAGAGTGAAAGTAACATGTGCAAAATCAGTTGTGAAATCTTTCTTCCAAAAAGAATTTCTCCTTCCTTACCTTGATATTTTTACCAGCCAGGTAACCTGAGGTATATTTTTAGTCCCACCCGCACAACCTCTATCTATATTTCTCATACGTTTTATGTTTCTCCTACTGTTTTGGCTACAGTCCTTATTCACTAAGACATTGTTCACTACTACATATCCTTTTCACTAGTCTCCCTTCCTTTGACCTACTTCTCCCAACCATGCTTTTCCCCAGCC
>NW_012148507.1:5244873-5246000 GCF_000956105.1 Propithecus coquereli
TCCTTTGTGTCAACCGGTTATGTTTCTAAAACATTTCCAATCCCCTAGCTTCACCGAAAACAAATAACTGTGCACAGCACCCCCTCTTCCTTCAGTCTTCATAAATAATCCCCAAGAAAGGACGGCCGCAGAGACAGGACCCGAATGCTGAAGAGAGTGGTGCAGCCAGCTCCGGCTGCATCTCGGAGAATCAGTTTGCAGCCGGGCTGCAAAGCATAGGAGTGAATTCCAGACTTTTCTAGGGTACTTTCTTCCAGGCATGGCAGCAAGAACTCTTCCAGTCAAAACCCTATGTCTGGGTATATGCATACATAATGAGTGCGATGCGCACCATCTGGGGGATGGACACGCTTGAAGCTCTGACTTGGGAGGGGGCAAGGGCAACATACGTAACCTAAACATCTGTACCCCCATAATATGCTGAAATAAAAAAAAATAAAAAAAAAATTTAAAAACCCTGTCTTAAGAAGGGCTCAGAGCATAGCATCCTAGTCCCAAGTTGGTAAGGTGTTTTATGCATGATTTAGACATGCTAAGGTGATTACCTCTCTGGGCCTCAGTGTCTTTATCTGTCATGAAGCAGTATGGTGTGGATACCTATTTGGCTTTACAAGCCACATTGTTTAATTTTGAATCTGAGCTTTGCCACCTATTAGCCGTGTAGCCGTGGCAAGTTACTTGGAGTTTCTATATTAGGTGGCTTACGCTTGCTTATGCTGAATAACAACAACAAAATAATCACAATGGCTTATCCCAATCAAGGTGTATTTCTCACTCGTGTTGCCTTGTGGCTGTGGGTCAACCGTAGCTCTGAGGCTCCGTGGCTCAGCTCCACATGTCTTCCTCATTGAGGGATTTAGCTGAAGTAGAGCCTACCTCTTGGCCCCATAGCAAATGTATACGAAAGCAAAGGCCAGCCGCGCGGTGGCTCTGACAGCATTTGATCGAGATGGGCGTATTGTCTGTTCCACTCACATTTCATTGGCTTAAGCAATGATATCAACGTGCAAAGAAGTATGGTAATGTGTCACTTAATAACAAGGCCACGTTCCGAGAAGTGCTTTATTAGGTAATTTCAGCCTTGTGTGAGCATCACAGAGTGTACTTACACAACCTAGCAAACATCA
>NW_012148507.1:5246050-5249754 GCF_000956105.1 Propithecus coquereli
CCTTCATATTTCTGTTTATGTTATTTACCATAAATAAGAATTCTTCCCCTCATATTTATTTCCACTAGACCAAATATTATTTTTTCTTCAAGACACTGTTCTTGTCACTGACTTCCTTAATGAGGTTTCTATACCCATTCCAGTCCAAAGTGAGCCCTGCCACCAAATTACGGGATTATTTTGTATTTATTTTCTATACTAGCCTTTGAATTTAAACATGTACTGACTTGTTAAGCATCTTTTTCCCCCCACTCATTTTAAATGCATATCACTATTTTGGCTTCCCAATTAGAATATAAAAACCATGAGTGTAAGGAATACCATTTGTGCCCATCAGCCCAGTGCTATTCTCAGAGTAGGCGCTTGATAAATATTTGTTGAATTGATAAATAAATAAAGGACTGCATTAATAAAACAGAGACCTGAGAGTTGGCATGAGAATTAATGAAAGGTAGAGTCATATTTTAGTGGGAGCTGAATGCTAAGAAAATGCAACAACATGATTAAAGTGGAAAGTGGAAAAGTCTCACGTATCGATGCTGCCTACGATAGGTTTTTGCTGAGGAGTTGAGAAGCGAAGAGGTTAGCCAGGAGTTTTTATTAAGAGTCAGAGACAGGAACTTGGTGTGGAATAGTGGAAACATGGTAATGGGAGAATTCACTGAGTATTTTAAGGAAAGAAACAACAAGACAAGGTGAATGAATAAATACATCTTGAAGGATAAGCAAAAAATAAGTGAGTCAGTGTTTCAAGATGGAAGAAAGCTGACTCTGAAAGAAATGGGGGACTCTAAAGACAATCTATAGAGCCTGAGAACACATTTTTGATATGTTGAGGGTGTTGTTGAACAGGCAAACATGGGTGTCCAATGGACAAGCTATGCAGCCAAACTAAGAAAACTCCTTATAAACCCAGTGAAGAAATCACCAAAAAGATGAAATTCTGTCTGTCTTCTTAATACTTCAGAGAGTTGCATAATCCTTAAACCTGTTCAACTATGAGATAAGAAAGAATCTCATAACTGTGCTTATTTGGTTACCCAGTCCAGACCTTGTTCTATTCATGCAGCTAGCCTAGAAAACCCTACAGACAGAGAATGTGAATACAATAGTATCATTGTTAAAAGTAGTTCTCTCGTTTTCAGACTTTCTCTGCTCTGTTCTACCAAAGTTACTAACTGCTGGGAGGTGGGGTGGCATGGAGCAGGGATAAATTTACCTAGACTTCTCCTTCTGCCTAAAATGGAGTAATAGGGATTGCATTTACCCTCCCACCTGAAACAACCAAAAAAAAAAAAAAAACAAAATATGAGAAACACGAGTTTTCAAACACTATATATCAGCCGGTAAGGATGGTGATCTCTAAGAGATGGGAAATTAACAAGGTGAGCCTTACAATTGTCCCAGCTTTGAAAAAATTTCCAGACTACAATACAGGGAGGAAGAACCAAGGCAAAGCTCATCACAGCCCTGGAGTCAAGGAACCAGAGCCAAGAGCCCTGGGACATCAAAGCAGCCAGGAGAGGGGAGAGCTACACAGGGAGAATGCCAGAGATCTATAGAGGGTAAGGAGAAAGCTACACAGTGCCAAGGAAAGAACCATCTAGAAGGATTCAAGGAAACAATGCCTGGGCTTAAGCAGATACAAAATAGTACCTGCTCCCACCATTCAGACTAAAAAACATGATTCTCAGGACATCAAGGAGAGTACTTAGAACAGTTTTGCCCAGATAGTGGAAAAAGTAGTCCTAGACCAAGCCCTGCTCACCAAACAAATCTTAAAAGTGAGAGCTGAGGCAGGGTTCAGTGGCTCACACCTGTAATCCTAGCACTCTGGGAGGCTGAGGTGGGAGTCTCACTTGAGCTTAGGAGTTCGAGACCAGCCTGAGCAAGAGCAAGACTTTGTCTCTACTAAAAAATAGGAAAAAAAAAAAATTAACCAGGTAACCAATATAGGAAAAATTTGCCAGGTGTGGCAGTGCATGCCTGTACTCCCAGCTACTTGGAAGGCTGAGACAGGAGGATCACTTGAGCCCAGGAGTTCGAGGTTGCTGTGAGCTAGGCTGACGCCACGGCGTTCCAGCAACGGTGACAGAGCAAGACTCTGTCTACAAAACAAAGTGAGAAGTGAAAGGAACAAATTGTTTCCAAGTAATTTACTTGCAACCCAAAACGAAGCTTAAAAATACAAAATACCTGGCACCCCAAAAAGTAAAATTCATAATAATGGATGTGCAAATGTCCCCAGACATTTACCCCAAGAAAGCCCAGGCACCTCTACTCCTGTTTTCACATCTGCTTGCTGGAAGACTTGATCTAACATACATAGGCACAGTAAGCCTGTCAGTGGTGGGCTCAGTTTCTTCACATGATTATCCTAAACACAGGGGTTATCACATGGCCATGGAAGGAAGGTTTGTAAAGGTCAGAGAAATAGTTGTTTTCATTACAGAGTTAGCAACTAACTAGAGCTCAGGGCTTCATTTATTTAGCGGACCAGTTCCAAGTAGGGTATTCTTGCCTTCTGAGCTTATCTCAGGATGCAAAATGCTTTTTCTTTCCACGTGTGGTATGTGCATATTCCTTATCCAACAGGGCAAGGTTTGCTTTCTCAGAGGCACAGATATATCTGAGAAGGTTCATTGCCCTGGGAATCTTCGCAACTTTGCTATTTACTTGATAACATACTCTCAGGCAAGTCCACTGAACATTTCTGGGCCACACATATCATCTGATCCAAATCTCTACTGTTCAAGATGGGATATTAAAGGCGTCATCTCGCTCTCTGATTCTGCAAGCTACGAGGCAGTAGTAAATAAGTCAGCGAATACTATCAAGACCTTGCCACTGTGTTAAACATCTCAAAAGGGTAAAAATGGAAAAGCGTTTTGAAGGAAACTGATATTTTGTTACCCTGAAATGTGTGTCTGGCAGACACAGAGGGAGGTGGGTATTTCTCAGTGCAGAATTCTCCCCAATCCCTAACAATGCTCGTGAACTCAGACAACCCCGCAAGAATCCCCCAAATTCATTCCTCAAGAGTTCTGACCCCAGTCCAGCAGATTCTGTCTCTGCATTGGGCCCAAACTAGCACTCAAACTGCATTTTCTCTTGAACTCCCTCATAGAACTCAGTATGAGGCCTTCGGAACCATTGTACTCAAGCCTGTGTTTGAACGGGGCTGTCTTTTCCTCATTCAGTCTGCAGTACACTGTCAGAGTGAATCCTGCTGTTAGCGAGACAGGGGTCCCGAGAGAGGACATGTTGGGTTCCGTGTGTTTAACTTTTTATCCTTTGTGTCAACCGGTTATGTTTCTAAAACATTTCCAATCCCCTAGCTTCACCGAAAACAAATAACTGTGCACAGCACCCCCTCTTCCTTCAGCCTTCATAAATAATCCCCAAGAAAGGACGGCCGCAGAGACAGGACCCGAATGCTGAAGAGAGTGGTGCAGCCAGCTCCAGCTGCATCTCGGAGAATCAGTTTGCAGCCAGGCTGCAAAGCAGACTTTCCTAGGGTACTTCCTTCCAGGCATGGCAGCAAGAACTCTTCCAGTCAAAACCCTATGTCTGGGTATATGCATACATAATAAGTGTGATGCGCACCATCTGGGGGATGGACACGCTTGAAGCTCTGACTTGGGAGGGGGCAAGGGCAACATATGTAACCTAAACATCTGTACCCCCATAATATGCTGAAATAA
>NW_012148507.1:5252480-5254440 GCF_000956105.1 Propithecus coquereli
AAAGAAAAATTAAAGAAGGAAAACATACAGAGAGTTTCCCCATTTTCAGGAAAAATCGAAATCCTGAGAATGTGCAAAAGATTTTGCCAATTGGTATGATGATAAAAAAAAAAAAAAAAGGAGAAACAAAACAAAATCAGGTTTCCTGGCTTCCGGTACTGGACAGGATTCTCCTCTAGACTCTGGTTTGTGTCTTTAGGAATGTCTCCTCTTCTGGTGGTTCACTTAATCTGTTTCCTTCAAGACTCATCTTTCTCCCTACATCTGTCTTTTTGTATCTCCCTACATCTGTGACATAGGAAATGCATTTTAGTTTGGTTGCTATAATATTTATCACTTATGAACATCTATTCTGTGTCTTTTATAAATACTGTTTCTTTAATCCTCATAACATCCAGTGGCTTATTTAATGCGATCCCCAAAGTCACCTCCTAAGGGGCTCCACCAGTATTCAGACCCAGGCACGTTCGCCCCAGAGCTTGTGCTCTTTTTCCTATCAGTATACTCTCTCCCATTAGAGCAGAAGGCAGAGTGTGTGCGTGCACGTGTGTGCAGGTGCACACGTGTGTGTGTGTGTGTGTGTAGACCCATAAATATGTTCTGGCCCATGTGTGCATGGATCTTCATATTTGCTACTTTAACATGGGCACAACACCACAGAAAATGCCTTCGGCTGATCAAATACTTCTTTCCCCTTGCTAAATGTCAGTGCACCTGACCCTAGTTTTTAATGCTGTTGATTGATTGCAAGGCATTTGCTGACTCTGAAGAACACAGGAAACTCTAAGAATAATTTCCTCGTTAATTTATTTCAAAGCAACTGATGATTGTGCATCATGGTCACATTTTGGAGGATAATGAGCCTAAGTGATGTAGGCAAGGACAGTGGGTTGCAGGGAGCCTGCTTGGGAAGCAGAGAGAATTGTTAGGCCTCAGGTGTCTCATCAGGGCTAATGGGGAATACCTCAACTCGTATGTGTGTCAGTGGTTCAATCTCTCTGTTGAGAGCAATTTAGTAACAGCCAAGTGATCCTTGCTGCCACACAGCTGCCCTGTGATCATGCCTAGCCCTTTCATAGGAATCCAAAATCCAATGGGAGAAGACCTGAAAGTCATTTCTAACACGATTCCCTTTATTTCTCACCTGCCTTATCAAGTTCCCATGGCATGTAGGTGCATGTGACGTGTGTGCACACGTGCACGGTATTCCATAAATTCCCTCATTGTACCAAGACCTCATAAGCTCATGAAGATCGTGACTCTGTACTCCCCAGATTTTGTTATCTAGTGCTTGAGATCTAATTGCGACTTAATGAAAATTTGTGGAGGGGAGAAAGGGAAAGGGAAAAAGATATATTCACACTATAGAATTTGAGAAACATATTTAGAATCCAGTGACAGAGGACAAAAAATGTCCAGCCCACAATCCTTAAAGTTCCAGTTAAAATATCTCTCTTGGGCTATTCCAAGTATGCAAGGAGCCAGGACATTTTGCAAAGGAGTTTATGAGGGTCACATTCAGGCAGAGAAGTGATAGAATCCTTAGCCATTTCTCGTGCTTACCTTCCATGGCTTTCTATAGGCATGCTTCTCCAGCTCCTCTCCCAACCTGTCCTCACCGTGATACAGAAAATCTTTCCTTTTGTTTCACAGAGACATGCTTGAGAAATTTCAAACTTGGTGCGTTCACAGACTCAAGTGGGATATCTTCCTTTCCTTTTTTCCATCTATTCTCAAAGTTCAACATACATCAACTCATTTAGAGAGAGTCTGTTAAAATGCAGATGGCTGGTGTCATTTTTATAGAGCCACTTTTGCTCTTTTGGGTAGATGCCCAGTAATGGGATTGCTGGGTCAAATGGTAGTTCTACTTGTATCTCTTTAAGGTATCTCCATATTGCTTTCCACAGAGGTTGCACTAGTTTGCAGTCCCACCAGCAGTGTATGAGTGTTCCTACCT
>NW_012148507.1:5258435-5260174 GCF_000956105.1 Propithecus coquereli
AGAGTGTTTGCTGGAAGAAATTACAAGCCACAGAATTATGGTTTAGGTCTTTATTTTTACACAAGCAAATACAAAAATACACATAACTCTGTGTTCTTTTTTAAAAAAAAAATTGGCATCCTATGTCTTATATTAATATATTCCATGTTGTTATTAATTATTTACCTTAGTCTTCTGGTTCTTTTTCTCTAGCTGAACTTTAAATGTTGAAGATTTCCAAAGCCATATTCCTGTTCTGCTTCTTTTCTAACTTGTCATACTCTTTCTGTGAGCTTCCATGCAGATCCATGACTTTAAGTTTCACAGTATCTGATGACTTGAAATCACTGTCTCCTCCTAGATCTGTCTCCTGAGCTGCGTTAGAAGTAACTACCTTTTTACCTGGAAGTTGAATAGTTATCGTGTCTCAAGTGAACCCCCAAACCCCTCACCATCTTTGCCCACTGCCCCAGCATTCCTCACACCAACCACGACGACTGCATCCATCAGGGTTGTCATCATCACATCTATGTGCTTCTCCTCCTGTTCCTCCTGTGGCGGACATCACTCATGTCCACCGATACCTAGTTCTCTTGCAGTTCCATGAACATGGAAGATTACACTTCTCTACCCATTAACGAAAAGTAAGGCTGTGTAATGAGTCTGTCCAATAATAAAATAGGAGCAGATGAATGTATGTCTGTCACTTCCATGCAAATGAATTCAAGAGCCAGTGCCTAATTCTCCATGTTCCCTCCCTCAGACTCAGTACATGGAAGGAGATGTGAAAATAGGGACACCATAGTAAGCTCTCCAAATCTGTGTCCCTTAGTGACTATGATGCACAAATCCCCCTGCCAAATTGACTGAACAAGAAATAAGTATTTCTGTTTCAAGCTTTTGTGATTTGGAGCATCCTTGTTAGCACATCATAACCTAGCCTATCCTGACTGGTCTACCCTTTCTGGTTCATGGGACCCACTTACCTAAGCAATCAAATATCAGTAATGCTTTGCTTTCTTTGATTTTCTGTATCCAGGTGGTCAATAAGTCCTGATGATTCTCCTCTTAAATATCCTATAAATCAATTTTCCACTTTCTAGTCTAATGGCCACTATCCTCTTTGTAATTATGTACGTTTTTACAAAACTTCCTAAATGGGTTTTCTGTGTCTCCCAGTCCAACCTCTACACATATAGCCTTCACATGACTACCAGGGTATTTCAAAATAAAAACATGATTTGTTTACTCACATTTTTTTAATTTCTAGAAAATCCTTACATAGGGTTCTTTTGAATATAGTCACCTATTTTAAGGAGTAAGTCGTTTAGAATATCAGCATCGTTTTGTGACTAGGACACAGCAATCTTAGAAATCAAAGCATGTAAAAGCACAGCCAAAAGACAAGGAGCTTCCTCATGGAAGGAGAGTAAATCTTCCCAGATCAATACCTTGGGAGGAAGAACTGCCCATCTCTGGTAAACACATCTGTCCAGACAGGGCTCAGGAGTAGAAAGGAAAGGACAAAAGAAAAGCAGGACAAGGAGACAGCAGAGTAGAGCTGCCTGTCTTCCCAACTCTTTCAGGATTTTGAATTTATGACAATCTTCTTTTCCAGAATAAATCAAAAACCAATCCCTAGACCCAACTAGAAGCTAACCCACTCTGTTTTTCTTATCACTCTTCCATCCCTGTAGTTAACCACTCCCTGTGAAAAAGCAACAAGCAAATGTCATTATCCCTAATTCTTTTTTAAAAAA
>NW_012148507.1:5260251-5263449 GCF_000956105.1 Propithecus coquereli
AAAATGCAGATGGCTGGACCCTATTTCCAAAGTTTCCAATTCAGTAGGCATATTAATCAGTGTTCTCCAGAGAAATAGAATCAATAGGATATATATTTAGAGAGAAAGAGATTTATTATAAAGACTCAGCTCTTATGATTATGAGGGCAAAGAAGTTCCATGACCTGCTGTCTGTAGGCTGGAGATGCAGTACAGCCAGTGAGTTGTGTAGTTCTAGTCCAAGTTCAAAAGCCTAAGGAGCAGGAGAGCTGATGGTGCAAGTTCCAGTCTGAGGACAAGAGAAGACTAATATTCCAGCCCAAAAATTCAGACAGAGAGAGTGAATTCTCCCTTACCCTGCCTTTTGGTCTAGTCAGGCCTCCAACGGATTGGATTAGGCTGACACAAGTTGGGGAGGGCAATCTGCTTCACTCTGTCTACAATTCAGATGTTAATCTCATACAGAACACCTTTGCAGACATACTAGAATAATGTTTAACCAAATATCTGGGTACCCCATAGCCCAATAAAGTTGACACATAAAATTAACTATCATTGTAGGTCTGGAGTGGGATCCAAGAATGTGTATTTCAGGCAAGTCCCCAGGTGATGATGATGCTACTGATTTTGGGAAACACACTTTGAAAACTTCTACTCTAGGGTCAGTAGATCAGCTACTCAGACTCTCATTAAAAAGTGTAGTTGTATTGGCATTGCTGCAAATGTAAATGCCATCCATAATCCAATTGGCTTTCTGAAGGACTTCCTCTTAAAGGCACTAAGGCTTTCCCTCTGGTGCTAAGGTGAGTCACCCTGCCCTGATGTGTTGGCTCTTCTGGAGCTCTCTCTGGGGGTTATTGGCTTTCTATTCCCATTTCTTACCCACATCTCTTTGACTTATTCATGATCAATTCACGACTAGGACATAAGGCATTATAGGTCATTCTAGGATAGAAGGAAATGAAGAGAAGACAAGGGAAATAGAAACTGGGTCAAGACTCATTGAAGAGGACAGACCCAATTCAATGCAAATGCCCACTCCAGAGGTTTGATCAGGCTGGCCAAGCACTGTGTCCATGGGGGACACTATTTTCTGGAGTTCAGAAACCATCACTGTAGTGGGCAGAGTAGAGTAACAAAGGATCCAAACATATCTTGGCAGGCAATTCATCATGTTCTGGCTAATATGCACAGAAGTGGCAATCATAGAAGTCAAGGAACATAAACTCGAACTCTCAACTGGTCTCTTGATACAGGTTCTGTCCCAAAACCAGCCAGCATATTAGGAAAGGGTCTGGCTGAAACCTGGAACAGCAGCTGAGATAAAAGTCTCTGTGTTCACCAATTTTTCCAGGTCTACTCCATCTGGATACATGCTAGGGCTCTACTACTACCAGACTGGATGTTATGGTGGCCATGTGCCTTGCTTTAGCCAATGAAGCTATGTGAGGAGAAGAGACAGACAGGTGGGACTTCCAGGAAGAAGCCTGCAAATGCTAATGCATTGTTCAACACATTTCTTTCCCTCTGCCCCAGTGACTGATGACATTCCAGATGGTACAGGCTTCTGTAGTATTCTTCTCTGAATGAGGACATGGAACAGAGCTTTCAACAGCCTGAAATGGGTTCTCAATGGGAGCAATAAATAGACATTTGTTTTGTTAAACCGCTAAGATTTTAAGAGTAGTTTGTTACTTGAACATACCCTAGTTCATTCTGAGAGATACGGAAAGCCAGAATATAGACCCAACCATTCCAGAAAAAGGGAGCACAGTAAGTTAGGGGAAGCCTTGCACTCCAGCATTTATACTTGAAAATTCCAGATGGCTCATTTTCTTGGCAACAACAAATCTCCAAGAGACATATGAGCAGCCAGAAATCATAACTGAGTCACAGGGCCACAGTCTCACTCCATGTTCCTGTGTATGTGTTCGGCAGGGACAAGGGAAGGGGATCAGGTTGCCACTGCTCTCCTTGTCTCCAGCTTGTCTTGGCTGTGAAACCAGATTAGGATTTTAATCCACAGATAGGGACAAATCATGGGTGTGCCCAGGGGGACCTGGAGAAAGCAAAGTCAGAGAATAAGGTCAATGAGATGATGCTTGACATTTTGCTTTCACTGAGCTCAGTTGTCCGTCTGTTCTTAAGATAAGATCTGTTCCCTTTTTGAAGTTTGCTTTCTCTACCTTTGGTTCCAACTTTCAATGTAGAGTGAATCTCACTAATGCCTATGGGCTGCCGGACAATATTTACCCTTGTGCTGCTGCGTCCCTCAGGCAACACCTTCCAACCGTCAGAGGAAATCTCTCTATCCCCTCTTATTTTGGGGAAGCACATCTTTTTGGTGTGCCCACTGAGTTCTTCCTCCCCATGCGAGGATAACCTTCAGGAAGCAGAGATGACTGTTCATCAGCGATCCCAGCAATAGATCAAGGTTTTCACTCTTGCTCTGGTCATCACCCACATCCCAGTCTCTTTGTGAAAACTCGCCACTCCCAGGCATCTCTCTCCTTCCTCTTCGGACCACTGTTTCACTGCAACCTCCTGCTTCTCCACTTTTACAATATTAGAATTACAGGTATAAAAAATAACAAGCCATTTCCAACCAAAGGGATAGAAGGTCATTCTCCCAGGGGCCCAAGAAAGGGAGTTGTAGGACGGAACACCAAAGTATTTTGCCTTGGATTGGCCCTCCTAGCATCCTTTAGGTTTTCCTGTTGCACAATTAATGACCTCTTCAAAGTAACCATCACAGTCCAGGAATCACTAACATAATCGGTTTGTTTCTCTTAATACCTGCTGTTTCTAAGCTTCCCAGCTCTGGTAATCTCCATCTTCTCTTGGTTCTGGAGCTTTTAGGCTTTACCCAGCAGATCACAGGACCTCTCCTGGCACTGACCTTCAGCCCTTCGGAGTAACTGCCTCTTCAGAACAGCAAGGACCACTTCGGGTGGCTCTTTCGGCCTTAACCTTTGAAAGTTCACTTTTCTTGTAGGTTTTGTAATCATCACTCCAAAGAGACAAGCTGTTCTTTAGATTTCAGCCTCTACCCTGGGAACGCCAAAGACTTCCCAAGTTTGAGGTATGTCAGTCAGGGGTCACTTAGAAGCCCAACTTAACAAGATTGCTTCCCTCACTGTGTGAGCTATTTAATTCCTTTTAGCTCTGTTCTGCCGCTGACTGATTGGCAGGTAGAATTATTTCAAGGTTACTTCCAAG
>NW_012148507.1:5265414-5274295 GCF_000956105.1 Propithecus coquereli
CATTATCCCTAATTCTTTTTTAAAAAAAAGTTTTAAAAAAATAAGAAAGAAAATGACCATTGAAGTAGAGCAGTTCTATTGCTTCCCAGGGATTCCAGTTAGCAGCTAATGTCTCCTTGCCCAGGAACTGCCCCCTGCCGTTCGCCATTCATCTTTGGTGTGGACCTGTGAGTTTAGAGAAAAGTACTGCCCCCAAATAATATTACTAAGCATTATTTTTATGAGTTCTCTTTTTATACCTATGGGAGGCTCCCTAGGGAAGCCTGTGTTATATTTGGAAGACAGCAACATGAAATATGCAAAAAAGGAACACGAGTGGTGTCTGTACATTCCCCTCAGCTACTAAGCACCCAGGGGTCTTACCTGCAGCTGTGTTTAAATTCGCATATTTAAATCTAAAGAGTTTCTAACGGTTGGTGCCCTGCAGGATTTACCGTCTATTATTTCCACCTCAGATATAAATAACCAAATGACAGGTGAGGGAAAGGAAATTAGTGCTGGTAAAAACTATAGAAATTGCTGATATTATATTTTCCTAAAAGAAAAAACTTAATAATAATAGATGAATATTAATAATTGATCGATTATTGTTTTAAGGCAAATTCTTCCAAGATTGAAATGCACTTAGGCACCTTAAGATTGCTATCATTTCATTTTTGAGTGCTCCTTTAACCATTTTAAATAATTTGAAAAATTGCTAGCTATTGGGATTTTATACGTTTTTTCAGAATTAATATTTTTAAGCTCATAGATTTAAAACATAGAAGCAAAATGTGAAATTTTCCTTAAGCAAAAATGTTTTTTCTTCTCTCTAGCTCCTCTTCCCTCTATACCTCCCTAACTTCTCAACTCCCTAACCCTCAGGACCCTATATCATGGTATGGGAGGCATGCAATTGGGGAAGGTGTTGGGCAGGAAGAGAATTTAAAAGATTAAGAGCAAATCTACTAGGAAAAAATATCCTCTGGCCAATCCTTCTTGGATATGCCCGGCTCCTCTGTGATATGCAGAATTAACTGGGGACCTCCTTGAAGGCAGCTCACAGGGTCCTTGGGAAATTCTGCTGTCAGGATCTCAGATGCTAAGTGGTCATGGAATGTGAGGGCTCGGGCTAGGGAGACACAACCCTAAGTGCCACTAGTGACATATTGAGCTTTAGAATTCTTTGTCCGAGTGATGAATTGGGGACAAGCATGCTTTACCACCAGGAGAAGTAAAATAAAACCTCCATCCCCTACTATGTGTCCCTCTAGTCTATTTTGCCTTTGCACACTTGGAAAGTGATCGCAGCTGCTTTGAGCAGTAGCTTCCACATGCTCAGGGAAACATTGCACTCTCATCCACCCTCCACTCTCCTGCAGGTGGGTTTCCCACACCACCTCTAAAGTGCTCCTTTCTGAACTTAAAAGGGCCACATGACGTGCAGCGCTGGCCCTAGTTGTTCACTACTTTGGGCGTCATTTTCGGTCATGGTATTGTTTCAGCCATGGTTGGTTTCTCTTGTGTATCTTTGGATGGAACACTCAAGAGAAACGAGTGGAAACTGCCAGGAAATAGAAGATAGAGCTGTGTGGAAAATCGGGGAATGAGGAATACAGAAATGATCATGAAGAGAGTGGAGCAGAGGTAAGAGATGACAAGGAGAGAAGAGTGACTATCAAAACACCGGGAAATCCCACATGGGATAAGACCCATGTGTTTAGCGTTGCCCCCCTGCAAGACAACATGAGCCCAGCCTCCCTCCCCATCCTCCCCTCTTGTTGGGCTACTCCTCTTATATACTAGACTCAGGCCACATTGGTTCTTTCTCAGTTTTTCAAATATGCTAACTCCATGTTTCCTCTGTGTCTTTGCACGTCCCTACGCTTGAGACGTTCTTGCCCCCACACTAATATTCTCTCATTTCCACCCATCTTTCAGGTTCCAGATTCAGAGCCACTTCACCTGAGAGGCCTTCCTTGATCCCCCAACTTAAACAAGATCCCAGACTTATACCCTCTCATTGGCCCCCTGCGCATTTTTACACTTATTACGGTTTATAAGGACTTGCGTAACCTTCATCCACAGCCACACAGGGACGCGTGTAATTTCTACCTCTTCACTACACTATCAGCTTCGTGAGGTGTAGGGAATTCATCTGTTTTGCTAATGACTAGAGTTCTGTGAAAGCACAGTCCTTGGCACTTACTGGGATGAGTCATGAGTCATTGTTGAATGAAGAAGGATGAATATTTGAGCAAGAAACTAACAAGCTAGTAAAGCAACAAGGAGATTATATTCGCAAGAAAGAGCTAGTAGGCAACAAGTATTTTAGATGATAGCTATAATAGTAATTCCAGTGATGTATTTGCCCTTTTGTACTTCCTGATAAATTTGACCTCCTTTATTTCACTAGAGCCCTGGTAAGAGGAAAAGTGCGGTGGATGGGTGCGTGACAGGCAACTGGCAGCTGATCTGCTCTAGAGACCCTTCTCGTGTTTGTGTTACGCAGTATTTTTAGTAACATAACCTTGCATTTTTGTCACATCTTAGGCTTTCCAAGCTTTTCTATGATCTTTATGACAGGCTCACAGCTAAGACGGTTCCTGTTCTAGTTCCAGCTGCATTTTCAATGTTTCTGCAACAGGTCAATAGGTTTTGCAGACATTACCAAGGGTAATATCTGTTAGCCACCAAAATCTTACTGCATATCAATACTCAATTTTTTTAATGTAGAAACTAGGAAAACAAATGATTTAATTAAAAGTAAAAGGTAGGCATGTGTGTGCCTTATTACACCAACAGAACACATAGATTTGGTTCTGCTATAATTCCTAGTCTCACCTCACTCAGGGATGGCTAAATCTTGGTCTTGGTGATCTCCTATGTGGCATCGATCTACGCTAAGGTCCTATAATTCCCCAGACCTAATTTTCTTTTTTTATGCAGTTCTAACATTTCTAGAACTCTATCCAAAAGGTCAGTGTATACTATCACTGCATTTACTTAAGTCCACTTAGTAATATTTAAGACTTTTCACTTTCACTGCAGCTGTGACTGCTGCTACTATTACTCTTATCCTTTTCATCTATCTCTGTCTCTTTGCATTCGCACATCCATGCATTGTATTATGTTGTTGCATGGAAGAGTAGTCTTTTTGTCCAATCTGAAAAACCACCACCCTAATTTTTATCTGATGTGTTGTGTGCACTTGGCACCGACATTATTCTGTACTGAGCTCAGTGTTCTGTGCACTGCAGTAACTGCTGAGATATATACTCACCTGTGCTTCCTTCACTGTGCTCATTGCAGCCCTGAGATGCAGAGGATTCTTTTCAGTCTTGTTGGCCACTATGGCTGCAAGGCCAGGAGCTACAGCTGTACTCTCTGTCCTGGCTTCATACTGTCACTGTCTCTGGTGTATATGGACTCTTGGGTTTCAATGATTATTCTGGTTTGGTTGATCCTCGGGGGTCCCCAAAATTTTCATGATCTGATTTAGGGTAGGAAAGAACAACTTACGGAGAAAGCACATTGGGAAGACTACTGTTTTTTTCAGAAAAAAAACATATGCCTTTTTTTTTGTGTGCTTTATATACCTTTTGTTGATATGTAAAGATTCTAGATCATGCTTAAATTGCTACCTTCATGGAAGATAAAGTCCTTAATTATTTTTTCTTTTGATTTTAACCCTTTCCTGAAATGATCTATAATTACATCTTCAGCTAAATTCACATATTTGTATTTATGTCCATCTTATGTATTAAGCAGGGCAGATACAACTATTTTTTTTCAGATAAGGACAGTGAACTCAGGATATATAAATTATCAGTGGCCATACAGCTAGTCAATAGAACTCAGAAAATACAATTCATTCCTTCTGATTCTGAGCTCAGTGTCCCTTCGACAACATTATGTAATCACTCATGCTAGGAATAAAATGATTTCCTTTATCAATGTTCTTCTGTGCCTTTCTTCATACATTCATATATTTCTTAGGCTTTGGGGATAGGGTTAAGTATGCATGGGAGGGAAGAAATTGTAAGAAGCAGAGAGGGAAATATCAATAAAAAGGTAAAAGAAGAGAAGAGAAGGATGGTGGTTTAGGAACTTTGGCATAGACTTAGAATTGGGGAAATAAATTTAGACCTTCCAAAAGCAAAAAAAAAAGTGTGTGGTTGTTTTTTTCTCTCATATGCATACAGTGAACACACTTATTCCAATGGTATAAGCATTTCACAGGTAGAGGCTTCTCGACATCTTGAGAATTGACGAAGTTGGAATGTACTTGTTGAGTCAAAAATAATATAAGGTATTCCTGAACTCCATTCTTTACTCTGTCACTAGATACATATCTTCCCATTCTATTATCTTCTATTTATAACACCTATTCCAAGAAAGAGAAAGATATTATTTTCTCCCCTCAGGAAATTCAGACATTAACAAAGTGTTTTGAGCAAAGCTAGCAAGTCTTTAATTTCACTGTTATGTCAGTGACTTACTCCTAAGCCCAGTAGCCATGAAACTGTGAAATTTTTCAACCTATCTTGTGTCATCTCAAGAGAAAGTATCACACAAAGCCCATGCCCTTGAAGAGCTTTCCTGTTGAAGTGGGTTGTACCAATTATATGCTTTTCTCTTTTCAGGCAATTTCTTAGTGAGGGAAAGAGAATGACAATGGGGAAGTGTTTCAGTTTGTCTGTTGTTTGTTTATTTTACTGTTTTTGAGTTGTTAAAATGATAGTCTTCACTGAAAAGGTGGTGGAAAGTATACATAAGGGAGCAGATTTAACAAATAAATGACAAACAGAAGGCTTTTGGAAACTGTAACCATCTTAGTTAAGATGTTTCTCAAGAGTGCTCAAGAGGAGCAAGCATTAGCAAAGATCAAAGATAGCCATCATCTTTCTTCATGTGGAATATTTTAAAAGTAAGCCTTACAGCAGGCCATGAAAATCAGTAAACAGGGATTCACAGACAGCAATGACTCCATCAGCTTTTCTGATTCATCAGATTTGGGATGAGTCTAGCAGGTGATTCTGCAAGGGTGCTCACTGAACTAATTGGAAGAAACTGTCCTTAGGCATAAAGCTTACTTTATTCTTTTCTATTGTCAGGTGTTTGCCACAGGTTTGGTGGTCCTCTGAAAAACCTGCTGACCTGGTGTGTGACCCATTAGCAAAGTCAGGACCATTTGGGAATTATTCATGCTGATTTCCTGTTGGGCAGGAGAGCCAGAGGAAGGTGTCAACTCACGTTTGTGTCTGTTCCAGGACTGGATGAATGTACGTTATTCTCTATTTACAGGAAATGTCACTCGGCCTGCTCTCGTGGTGCTAAAATGGATAAGGATGAATGGTGTAGACAGGGCTGTCAACTGTACTTTAAGCTGTCTAAATGGTTTCTACAAATTCCCACCTATAATGGACAAGGTCAAAAGCATCAAGGAGGTGCCACCTCATTAGGACTGAAATGCACCTGGCTCCCAGCCTCACACAACTAGCCCTGGTGCTAAAATTAGTCCTACAGACGCTTGAATACTCCATCTTTCCATCTCACATTTGTTCCCATTAAGCACAGAGGACAGTTAATAAAGGAAGAAAAATTAGGCTAGCTAAATTAATTGAGCTCTAGTACAAAGGAGGGTGAGCATTGCCTTTCAGTCTGTTTCTGAAAGAACAATGGGATTTTTATTGCCCATAATGCTGACTTCCTGCATTCTTATTTAATTCTTTATTAGGCTTCAGGTATAATGTTCCCCCAGGGGAGGAAATTCAGATGTGCATTTCTGCTTTAGTTCCTTCAAAAAAAAAGAATGCTACATAGGCCTAAACAAAAGAAAACAAGCACACACAAATCAATCACATGAACAGAACCAAGATACCTAATGGTTCGTGAAATGGTATTAGTGAACCTTGCATAGTGTCTTTCTCTGTAGCTATCTGTGGGCAGGCAGTTGAATTAACATGTTTATGAGACTCAGAGAAAATACAGTCCTCCCTAAACGTGTTGTTACCAGAAGAACAAGTTTATCTTCACGCTTACTTGTGAAAAGAATAAGGCAAATTTAAGACTGGAAGAGACATAGAGATCATTTAGTTCAACACTGTCCCTGAAAAAGTCAGGGACCAGTTAGGTTTGCAGACTTACACAAGGGACCTGACAGGTCATGACAGAGCACTGGTCAAACCTGAGGTCTTCTGGAAGCTGTGGCACTGCTGTTGCCACTGGACTGCTCTGCTGCTGGCCATATTAGCAGGAATTCCCCAAATATAAAATATTACATTTTATAAATAAACATAACATTATAAAAATAGTACATTTCCTATAGACGAATTCCCATACTTCGGTCGGCATAAGAATCACCTGGTGTCTTTAATGAGAATTCAGACTCTGAGACTCACACCCCAAATATTCTGATTTTCAGGGTGATGCCAAATATAAAACCCTAGTTTAAAAATCTACTTGTAACAAGCCCTTGGAATATTCTAATGCAGTTAGACCGTGAAGCCCACATTGAGAAATACAGTTCTACATGACTGATTATAACACTGATGAGCAGGTTGAGAAACAATCAGATTCTTTTCCCATTTTATGAAAGGCAATTAAATAACCTCTCCCTGTTTTTACCGCCCTCCCAGAGTAAAAGTAATTTTTATCTTCTCAATGAAACCTGTAATTAGAAAGCTTTCAAAGGACTTCTGATCCTAGCCCCTCTGCTTCCTTCCAGACTCCTCTATGTCATTGAATGATGTCTAACAGTGTTTTTGCAAGACTATATTCTGATGTTAAAACGAGATTTGGGGATGATAAAAATACAAACACACCTGAAGCCACAATTTCACTTTCCCAATCTCTATTTCACTTCTTTGAGTTAGTTCAACTTTGCACACAAACAGTAAGTTCAAGGATCTCTGGCACACTCTGTGAAGTTCCTTAAAGACATTTAAAGTAGTCTTAGGCATAGACTGAAGAAGTAGCAGAGATAAGGACGATACCAATTACTCTTAGGATGTTCAACACTCCTAACGTCGTGATGGAGCAGTTACAGTGAAAATTCAGAGTAGGAAGAATATTTTCAGCTCAGGGAAATACTGCAAAGCATGTAACAAACATAGTGTCTGAGCTGAGCATTGAAGACCAAGCCCGGAAGAGTAAAAAGGAAGCAGCATGTGTTGAAGGTATACAAAGTGCCAAGTATTTTATTGACGTGGTAGAGACAGAGAAACAAAGACGGCAGCAATATACTCCTGTGTAGAAATAATAGGTCTTTTTTTTTTAGTTATGCGCTGGAACTGATGAACAGTTTAGATACAGTAAAAATAGTCCATCTGAGTTGGCCAGAATAAGCTAGGAATGAGCTCTCAGGAAAAACTGTGAAAGATTTTGAAATGGGGGAAACAAAAGCAGAGTGTCCTCTCTAGCAGACCATTTCAGGATATCCTCTGTTCTCATTGTCTTTGAGTTCTTTTATGACTCTGTAAATTATAGAATACTGATAATAATGCAAATGATTCTTGCCCATAGACATGTAAATTGTGTTTAGAGGAGATACAGTTTCGTATTCTCTGTGAATATTGACCAATTTTGTCATTAATGTCTGTGTGTGATTCTTTGAATTTGCCTTTGAACCAGTTGCAACATCCTACAGGTGCCCTTATTAAATAGAATATTTGCCATGTGTTGATTTTTATTTATTTATTTATAGCGTCATGATACATTTTTAAAAAAATGTATTCTTGAACAAAACCAGAGAAAGAAAGTCAGTCTACATGATGAAGTAAGACATTTTTAAAAAATCTTCTCCAAATAGACTGAAAAAACAAAAGACAGGGGAAGACCGGTAGGCAGAGGTGAAGTCAACAATGAAGCAGAAACAGGGGTTGAAGCCAGAGGGGCCTAAGTAAAACATGAGAATTCCCAAATCCTGGACCATATTAGAGGGATGATGGGCCACTCAATCAATGTATGATGGGTGAGTGACCCAACTAACTTTTATTAATGTGAAATTTTAAAGGACAGGTTAATGTCAACTGATTGACGTAGTCATATCCCTGACATCCAGGTACTATATTCCACACCTTCCTCAATACAACCAGACAAGATAGAACTTATTAGCTTTATTTTATACAAAAGGAAGCTGAAGTTCAGGGAGTTAAAATGACTTGTTCAAGCTCAAACAGCTAGTAAATAATGTCACTAGATAGTTAGAACTCAAATTGGTCTGACTCTATGCATCCCCACCCTTTCCATGATTTCATGCCACCTCCTAAAATATTTGAACTGGTGGAAATTGTATGAAGTGAGATGTTTTGTTTTGCTTTATTAAGGTACCGTGCAAGCAAAGCTCTGTCCAACACGTTAGCAACTTCAAGAGGACTAGAGACAAAATAGACCACAAGTAGGTTAAACCTCAGTCCGCAGAATTGAGCCTATAATGACACCAAGGGAAAGTTTGCACATGGGCACATTTCAAGCACTTTTTTGAGTGTCTCCAGAAAAAGAAGTGGGTTGAATTATAGTGTTCAAGCTCTGAGCTCCTTAAATGCAAAGGATTAAGTTCTTGCACCTTGCAGGATGAATGATAATTTACCGGTAAAAAGCGACATATTGGACCTGTCATAGGAAGATTTTGTAATAATCAGAGCTGCATTTGCAAGAGAATCAGAGTTCCACGTTGTCAGTTTCAGCTTTTCTAGTTAAATTAACTTCTTCTCCAACGATATACCCTCCTGGGAGGGAAAGAAGGAAGGGGAGGGGGGAGATATATTCTGATGATGGAAATATGCTACTAAATTCATCTGACTTTATTTATTATGAATTAGAAGAAAACACTGAGACCAAAGTACAGCTGCACATATTTGAGAATCCAAGCTCCCCTCTGTGTTTCTTTTGAAAGTTG
>NW_012148507.1:5275130-5284611 GCF_000956105.1 Propithecus coquereli
CAAAACATTGATGAAAGAAATTATACATGACACAAACAATGAAAAATATTCCATGCTCAAGAATTGGTAGAATCAACATTGTTAAAATTCCCATACTACCTACAGTGACTTACAGAGTCAGTGAAATCCCCATCAAAGTACCAATGACATATTTCGCAGATCTACAAAAATAATTCTATGCATCATTTGGAACCAGAAAAGAGTCCAAATAGCTAAGCCAATCCTAAGCAAAAAGAAAAAAGCTGGAGGTATCACATTACTAGACTTTAAACTATACTACAAGACTATAGTAACCAAAACAACATAGTACTTGTATAAAAGTAGAGACATAGACCAATGAAACAGAATAGAGAACCCAGAAACAAAAACATCTGCCTACAACCAACTGATCTGTGACAAAGCAAGCAATAACATATATTGTGGAAAGGAAACCCTATTCAATAAATGGTCCTAGGAAAACTGTATAACAACATACAGAAAAATAAAACAGGGGTGCCCCTCTCATTCCATATACAAAAATTCATTCAAGATGGGTAAAGGACTTAAATGTAAGGCATGAAACCATAAAAATTCTTGAAAAAAAAGTAGGAAAAACTCTTCTAAATATTGGCCTAGGAAAAGCATTTATGACTAAGACCCCAAAGGCAAATATAGCAACAACAAAAATAAATGAATGGCACTTGATTAAATTAAAAAGTTTCTGCATGATGAAGGAAATAATCAACCGAGAAAACAGACAACCAGCAGAATCGGAGAAAATATTTGCAAACTATACATCCAACAAAGGGCTAATATCCAGAATCTACAAAGAATTCAAACAAATCATCAAGAAAAAAACAAACAACCCCATTAAAAAGTGGACAAAAGACATGAACGAAAGTTTTTTAAAAGAAGATAGACAAATGGCCAACAAACATATGATAAAATGTTCAACATCACTAATCATTAGGAAATGCAAATTGAAACCACAATGAAATATCACCTCACACCTGTTGGAATGGCCATTAATAAAAAGTCCAAAAACAATAGATGCTGGCATGGATGTATAGAGAAAGGGATACTTATACACTGTTGGTGGGACTGCAAATTAGTACAACCTCTATGAAAAACAGTACAGAGATTCCTCAAAGAAATAAATGTAGACTTACTACTCGACCCAGCAATCCCACTACTAGATATCTACCCAAAGGAAAGGAAATCATTTTATCAAAAACATAACCTGCCCTCAAATGTTTATCACAGCACAATTCACAAAGACAAAGATATGGAATCGACCTAATTGCCCATCAATTCACAAGTGGGTAATGAAAATATGTTTTATATATATCATGGAATACTGCTGAGCCATAAAAAGGAATGAAATTATGTCTTTTTCAGCAACTGGATGAAACTGGAGACCATTATCCTAAGTGAAGTATCTCAGGAATGGAAAAACAAACATGTGTACTCACTAATAATTGGGAGCTAAAGGATGGGCACTCAAGGGCACAGACAGATGCAAATGACAATGGAAACCAAGAAGTGAGGGTGGGGGACAGGGATGAGGGGTAAAAACTATCAGATACAGTGAACACTATTATGGTGATGGACATGCTGAAATTCCCAACTTAAGTATTATACAAGGTATCTATGTAACAAAAACATCTGTACCCCCTTAATAGTTTGAAATAAATAAAGAAAAAAATCACTGATTCAAGAATTAGAAGAGGCCATATGATACTAAAACTGAATATCCCTTCCTATCAGTACACACAGTATTAAAATATAAACACCAGTTACCCCATGAACAAAACAGAGATTTGACTTTCTCATGGTCACCTAATCACTTGAGGACATTTATTGCCTGGGAGCTAAAGATGTGCACTTATAAGCATCCTGTGGGTGTTATCCTGTGAATAAGTTGCTAGTAACAGAAGTTCTACCTCCTGGAATTTAAAACCGAACTTGCTGCCTGACCTTGGCAAAATATGCTCAATCATATCTAGGCTACCTGGAGGGCATTCTCATGTCACTTCTGTTCCAGAGGTGCTGAGGTTCTGAAATGCCTCCGTACTTGATTGGTGGACAGGCTAATCCCTACGAAGACAGCCACTACCAAGAAATCCTGCTGGCATTTTAGTTCTGGGTTGTCTATGAACCCAGGAAGCTATTCAGAGAAGTCAGAAAGAGAGTACTTAGAAGATACCAGTCAGATAATATGAGTGTTTTGGATATTCTCTTAGCCGACCACAATTTCAGAGGCTAAGTTCTGGGAAAGCTGTAATCTACAGGGCATCTATAAACTAATGGAGAAATTTTTCTACTCCTGAACTTCAGAAACTAAAATCTATAAGGCAGACTACAAGTAACTTGCAATAAGCAGAATACTTCCTTTCGTTATAAAATAATATATGACCATTTACATTCTATCAGAACAGATTTTAAATAATTATAATAATTGTACTCATAGCATTATAGCATAAAAGTTAAAATAATACTGCTGATATTTCTAAAATAATGTGATAATATGCCATACATATGACATAAAAGATAATTAATTTTCAAAATGACAGCTGCAAAAAATCTCTTCCTTTTAACATTGGAGAGAAAAGACATATTTTCCAATTGTGGTGCGTGCTGTTTCTACTTATAAATTTCTTAAGCTGTTGTAGAGAGAATAACACCAAGACTCTAAAATGCAGAGCATGAAGCAATATATTTGCCAAAGTCACTCTTTAACTAAGGAATAAAACTATGATAAGAGTCAGCAAAAATTGCAGGGCATGAATAAAGAACCATGGAAGTGCCTGCAGCATCCTGTCCCCAGGCTTGATCCAAGTCTGAATATAGACTGAAAAAACAGTCATCTTAAGCTCAAGGGACTCTCACCTTCCCAACCCACATCATGTTGCCTTTTCACTGAGGCCCCTCAGGGGTTTATAGGTGTTTAATTTTATGAGATATATATAGGAATTTGCAGAAATATTTATATAATAGAATTTGAATTATTTCTTTCCTCTTTCTTGGACTAAAAGTTTGTAACAGACACAGACTGTGCTTTTTCCTCATTAAACATTGGTGGAGATTAATTAATTTCTTTAACTTAGATGATATGTAATCATAGAGAAGTGAATGCTTCTGTTTCCCTCCAGTTTTCTATAGATAAAGTAGAGATAATTTTCCAAACCACCCGATGAGCATAAATGCTCCCATCTGTATCACAAGTCTTAATCTCTCTTGAGCTCTAGAATAAGATTTCCAACTGTTTTCCATACATTTCTAAAATTCAATTTTCGTAAAGCTGAACGCTTCATCTTCCCCTTCCTGAAAATTGCTTCTCTGCTGAGATTTTCCACCTTGTTTAATAATGCTCTTATATCCTAATCACATGAACAAATTTTGAAGTCATGTTCACAGATTTCTATTCCTCACCTGCCGCATCCAGGTACTCAACACATCCTGATAATTCTATTTTTTTTTTTTAATATTTCTGCTCTTGACTGTGTTCTTGGATTTTTGTTTGTTTGTTTCATTTTAACTCAGACTAATTCAATAGCCTCCCGATTTTTCTGGCAAACTCTAAACATTTCCTTCTTTTGCCCATTGCATTCCCATCCTTTATCAATCAAACATATAAATCAGATTAGTTCATTTCCCTCCTCAAAAATGATGAGGCTTCTTTAATGTCTCCAGAATAAAACCCCACATTCTTACCACAGATTTGTAAAATAGCCAATTGCAAATTACCATTCTAGTCTTGTTTTTCTCCACATACCACTGTGTGCCTTATGTTCTAATCAATTTCAAAATGTACCTTGAGCTTGAGTATCTTGATGTTTTTGCTCCTGTTGCTCCCTCAATTCTCAAGTCTTTATTACAATCCTTCTCATCCTTCAAGACCCAATTCAGTAGTTCCTATGTTTTTGTATTGTCTAACCCCATGTCAGAAAAAAAATTGCCTTTTTATTTGGATGCCTATAGTTTATCAGTACATATTCTTAGCACTTATTTTATTCTCATTCCAGGCTTTGTCAAAAGGCAACGTAAGGAATTTTAAGAAGACATGCTAATGACAGTAGACAGACATGGGTTGCAATTGCAGCTCTACCTTTTACTAGTTATATGACCTTGGACAGTATACTTAGTTTAAACTATGCCAATCTCTTT
This sequence comes from Propithecus coquereli, assembly GCF_000956105.1. NCBI lineage: Eukaryota > Metazoa > Chordata > Mammalia > Primates > Indriidae > Propithecus > Propithecus coquereli. Next base: position 5,279,277 of record NW_012148507.1, read on the forward strand.
TCATCATCTCCTAAAATGTGGACAATAGGAGCTACTCCATATAATTATTATGACAATTGGAGAAATGTATATGCTTATAAATATATGCTATAATGTAAATAATAGGTGCCAGAAAGAAATATGTTCTATAGATGGTTTTCCTTAAATGAACTCCTCTGATATTTTCCCTCTGAAGAAATAAAAAGCAGCAACTTAGAAAATCTGAGATAACAACTCAACAACATCAAAATTGTCTGAATGTTGCAGGCAAATTAGATAAGTTCCATTAATTGTTTTAGTCTCCATGCACCCAGAAGGACATAGAAAATATTCTTCAAGATACAAAGGAGGACATGCGGTATATATCCTGGTAGAAACTGGTATAATTACCACACTAGCTGCTTACTCATCCCCACTCCTGCCCTTTAGATTGTAAGCTTCTTGAAGAAATCTTGCCTTACTCATTCCTGGGTAACCTCAGTGCCTGTGTGGAGTGTATCACAGGGTTAATACTGCTGAATTGAGTTGAATTAAATTTAATTAAATTGAAGCTAATCAATTTCATGCTAACTAAATGTGTGCATCAAAGAGAAAAATAAATATGCAATTTGAGAGTCCTTCCTTCTGGCTCTGTTGTATCCTCTTAACCTGCTCACTTTGTTTATATGAGCACAAGAAGCAATGCATAGCCTCCCTTTTCCTTTTCTTCCTTTAGCTTCCATCTGTTCCTTTTGCTGCATAGCATCCTTCCTGGGAAATGCTGCCTTTCCCTAATTATTTTACTTTGGTATATTCCCCGCCCCTTTTATGATGGACATGTTGTTTGTACAATCCGAAGCGTGTTTCATTAGCAATGATGTGTACACGAGGAAGGGGGCGTGTTTATTACTCACATTTGTCACCATGCTGGAATTGCAATCTCTTTTCTAATTTGGTCTCCTCCACACCTCCTCAAGTTGTCTTCCTTCTCCTCATGTCCCTTCAAAAACAGCCCCTGACTCTAGTCATAATTGTTTGGATTTGTAGCACATTAGTTGGGCCTTCTGATGTCTTTATAACCTCTCAAGAAAGGAAAATATGTACCAAGACCCCACAGCCAGTGGATTTTCAATTGTTTTTCTCTGCTCTCATCACCAGATAACAAGACGCCTTCCCAAAAATGAGGCCACAGCATGTTTGCCGACCTATTATCCATCCCCTGAAAGCAATCATTGAACTCATCCATCTGCTCTGTCAGTACATAGTCCTCTCTTTCCCCCGGTGAAGTTAAAAAGATTGAAACCAAGAGTAATTGTAATCCTGTTATCAATAACAGCTCTTTCATAGCATATTATAGTCAAGTATTATTTCTGCCAACTTGAAAATTGATGGTTAATAACACGTTTTTTTTTTTTTGTAACATCATTTCTCTTAATCAATATCTAAGAACCACCTGAAAGACTTAATAAGCACACAAAATTCTGTTTCCCACCCCAGAAATTCTGACTCCATGGGTCTGAAATGTGGCCAGGAATCTGCATTTTTAACGAATTCTCTAGATGTTTTTAAAGCAGGTAGTCTGCATATAATATACCAAGTAATATTGTTTAGAAGCATGATAAATATCCACCAGGTGCCAAAAATAACTAAAAAAAAATAGGGAAAAAGGAAAGGAATTTGAATAATCATTAGGGGATAAGACAATGGATCAAATGTTTGGATTTTTATTTTTATTTCATTTCTTTTTTAATTATTATGGTTGCATAATAGATGTGTGTGTATGTGTGTGTGCGTGTGTGCATTTTTTTTCTTTTTTTGAGACATAGTCTCACTCTGTCACCCTAGGTAGAGTGCAGTGCATCATAGCTCACTACAACCTCAAACTACTGGGCTCAAGCAATCCTCCTGCCTCAGCCTCCTGAGTAGCTGGGACTACAGACACACACCATGGTGCCCAGATAATTTTTCTATCTTTTTAATAGAGACAGGGTCTCGCTCTTGCTCAGGCTGTTCTCGAACTCCTGAACTCAAGGGATCCTCCCGCCTTGGCCTCCCAGAGTGCTAGGATTACAGGTGTGAGCCACCAGGTCCAGCGTTAGATGTTTATCTTTATGGGGTACCTGTGATGTTTCGACACAGGCATACAATATGAATTAATCAGATCAGGGTAATTGGAGTATCCATCAGCTTAGGCATTTAACATTTCTTTGTGTTAGGAACATTCCAATTCCACTTTTTTAGTTATGTTAAAATATATCTTAGCTTATTGTTGATTACAGTCACTTTATCATGCTATCAAATATTATTCATTCCAGCAGTCGCCAACATTTTTTGGCACCTGGGACCAGTTTCATGGAAGACAATTTTTCCACGGATAAGGCTGGAGGGATTGGGGAGGAGGCAGAGCTCAGGTGGTGATGCGAGCAATGGGGAGCAGCTGTAAATACAGATGAAGCTTCCCTTGCTCCCGCTGCTCACCTCCTGCTGTGCAGTCTAGTTCCTAATAGGCCATAGACTGGTACCAGTTTGTGGCCCGGGGGTTGGGAACTGCAGGTTCATTCTATCTAATTATCTAACTATATTTTTGCCACATTAACCATCGTACTTTATGCCCTCTCCTTGCTACACTTCCCAGCCTTTGGCAACCATCATTCTACTCTTGGTCTCCATGAGAACAATTGTTTTTAATATTAAGCTCCCACATATGAGGGAGAACATGTGATATTTGTCTTTCTGTGCTTGGCTTTTTTCACTTAACATAATGTCCTCCAGCTCCATATATGTTGTTGCAAATGGCAGGATTTCATTCTTTTTTGTGGATATATAATATTTCATGTGTATATGTGCCACAGTTTCTTTATCCATTCATCTGTTGATGGACACTTAGGTTGATTCCATATCTTGTCTATTGTGAATAGTGCTGCATTAAACAAGGGAATGCAGATATCTTTCAATACACTGAAATCCCCTCTTTTGGATATATACCCAGCAGTAGGGTGGCTGGGTCATATGGTAGTTCTATTTTTAATTTTTTTGAGGAAACTCCATACTGTTTTCCATAGTAGAAATTTACATTCCCACAACAGTGTATGAGGATTCATTCAACCTCACCAGCATTCATTATTGCCTCTCTTTTTGATAAAAGCGATTCTAATTGGGGTAAAATAATATCTCATTGTCATTTTGATTTGCATTTCTCTGATGACTAATGATGTTGAGCATTTTTTTTCATATACTTGTTGGCCATTTTTATGTCTTCTTTTGAGAAATATCTATTCTGATCCTTTGCCCATTTCTTTAATTGGATTATTTGATTTTTTCCTATTGAGTTGTTGGAGCTCCTTGAATATATTCTAGTTATTAATCCCTTGTCAGATGGGTAGTTTGAAAACATTTTCTCCCATTCTGTGAGTTATTTCTTCCTTTCATTGATTGCTTCCTTTGTTGTGCAGAAACTTTTTAGCTTGATGTGATTCCCATGAGTCCAATTTTGCTTTGGTTGCCCGTGCTTTGAGGGTATTACTCAAGAAGTCATTGCCCAGACCAATGTCCTGAAGCTTTTCTCCAAAGTTTTCTTTTAGTAGTTTCATAATTTCATGTCTTAGATTTAACTCTTTAATCCATTTTGATTTGATTTTTGTATATGTGAGAAATAAGGATCTAGTTTCATTCTTCTGCATATGGATATCCAGTTTTCCCACCACCACTTATTGAAGAGACTGTCCTTTCCCCACTGTATACTCTTGGCAGCTTTGCCAAAGATAAATTCACTATAGATGTGTGGATTTATTTCTGGGTTCTCTATTCTGTTCCATTGGTCTATGTGTCTGTTTTGATGCCAGTTCCATGCAGTTTTGGTTACTACAACTCTGTAGTATAATTCAAAGTGAAGTCATGTGATTCCTCAAGTTTTGTTTTTTTGCTTAGGATGGCTTTGGTTCTTTTCGGTCTTTTGTGGTTTCATATAAATTTTAGGATTATTTTTCTATTTCTGTGAAGAATGTCATTGGTATTTTGATGAGGATTGCTTTGAATCTGTAGCTTACTTTGTGTAGTATGGACATTTTAACAATATTAATTCTTCCAATCCAAGAGCATGGAATATCTTTTCATTTTTTGTATGTCCTCTTCAATTTCTTTCATCAATATTTTATAGTTTTCATTATAGAGATCTTTTACTTCTTTAAGTTTATTCCTAGGTATTTATTTTATTTGTAAATGAGATTACTTTGTTTGTTTCTTTCTTGTGTCTAGGAATTTATCCATTTCTTCTAGATTTCAATTGTTTAATATTGACATATAAAAATTCTACTGATTTTTGTATGTTGATTTTGTATCCTGCAACTTTACTGAATTTGTTTATCAGTTCTAATAGTTTTGGGGTGAAGTCTTTAGGTTTCTCTAGATATAGGATCATATGCTCATATGCCCTTTATTTCTTTCTCTTGTCTGTTTGCTGTAGCTAGAAATTCTAGTACTATTTTGGATAACAGTGGTGAAAGTGGGCATCCTTGTCTTGTTCCAGATCTTAGAGGAAAGGCTTTCAGCATTTCCTCACTCAGTATGATGCTGGCTGTGGGTCTGTCATATATGGCTTTTAGTGTGTTGAGGTAAGTTCATTATATACCCAGTTTTTCTAGAGTTTTTATCATGAAAAGGTGTTGAATTTTATAGCATCAATTGAAATGATAGTTTATGTCCTTCATTCTGTTTACATGGTGTCACATTAATGGATTTTCATATGTTGAACCATTCTTGTATCCCTGGGATGAAGCCCACTTGATCATGATGAATAATCTTTTTAATGTGTTGTTGAATTCAGTTTGCTAGTATTTTGTTGAGGATTTTTACATCTATGTTCATCAGAGATATTGGCCTATAGTTTTCTTTTTTTGTTGTACCTTTGTCTGATTTCTGGTATCAGGGTGATATAGGCCTTGCATAATGAGTTTGGGAGTATTCCTTTCTCCTTGATTTTCTGGAATACTTTAAGTAAGATTCATATTAGTTTTTCTTTGAATGATTGTTTGAATCAGCAGCGAGGCCATCAGGTTCTGGACTTTTCTTTGGTGGGAGACTTTTTATTATTGCTTCTATGTCATTACTTGTTATTGGTTTATTGAGCTTTTCGATTTCTTCCTGGTTCAATATTGGTAGATTGTATGTGTCTAGGAATTTATCCATTTCTTCTAGGTTTTCCAATTTGTTGGCATAAAGTTGCTCATAGTAGTGTCCAATGATTCTTTGGATTTCTGCATTATCAGTTGTAATGTCTTCTTTTTTATCTCTAATTTTATTTATTTAAGTCTTCTCTCTTTTGTCTTAGTCTGGCTAAAGGTGTGTTCAATTTTATCTATCTTTTCAAAAAACCAACTTT
>NW_012148507.1:5284661-5295307 GCF_000956105.1 Propithecus coquereli
CACCAGGTGCCAAAAATAACTAAAAAAAAATAGGGAAAAAGGAAAGGAATTTGAATAATCATTAGGGGATAAGACAATGGATCAAATGTTTGGATTTTTATTTTTATTTCATTTCGTTTTTAATTATTATGGTTGCATAACAGATGTGTGTGTGTGCGTGTGTGTATTTTTTTTTTTTCTTTGAGACATAGTCTCACTCTGTCACCCTAGGTAGAGTGCAGTGGCATCATAGCTCACTACAACCTCAAACTACTGGGCTCAAGCAATCCTCCTGCCTCAGCCTCCTGAGTAGCTGGGACTACAGGCACACACCATGGTGCCCAGATAATTTTTCTATTTTTTTAATAGAGACAGGGTCTCGCTCTTGCTCAGGCTGATCTCAAACTCCTGAGCTCAAGGGATCCTCCCGCCTTGGCCTCCCAGAGTGCTAGGATTACAGGTGTGAGCCACCAGGCCCAGCGTTAGATGTTTATCTTTATGGGGTACCTGTGATGTTTCGACACAGGCATACAATGTGAATTAATCAGATCAGGGTAATTGGAGTATCCATCATCTTAGGCATTTAACATTTCTTTGTGTTAGGAACATTCCAATTCCACTTTTTTAATTATGTTAAAATATATCGTAACTTATTGTTGATTACAGTCACTTTGTCATGCTATCAAATATTGTTCATTCCAGCAGTCGCCAACCATTTTGGCACCTGGGACCAGTTTCATGGAAGACAATTTTTCCACAATGAGGCTGGAGGGATTGGGGAGGAGGCAGAGCTCAGGCGGTGACGTGAGCGATGGGGAGCAGCTGTAAATACAGATGAAGCTTCCCTTGCTCCCGCTGCTCACCTCCTGCTGTGCAGTCTAGTTCCTAACAGGCCATAGACTGGTACCAGTTTGTGGCCTGTTTTCTACCTGTACGATCTGTCCAATGCTGAAAGTGGAGTCTTGAGGTCTCCAACAATTGCTGTATTGGAGTCTATCTCTCTCTTTAGCTCTGATAATATTTGCTTTGTATATTTGGGTGCTCCAGTGTTGGGTGCATATATATTTATAATTGTTACATCCTCTTCCTCAATTGACCCTTTCATCATTATATAATGACTTTGTTAGTCTCTTTTAACAGTTTTTGTTTTGAAGTCTGTATTATCTGAAGAAATGTAGCTACTCCTGCCCTTTTTTGGTTTCCATTTGCATGGGATACCTTCTTCCATCCTTTTATTTTCAGTCTATGTATGTCTTTATAGGTGAAGTGGGTTTCTTGCAGACAACATATATGGTTGGCTCTTGTTTGTTTTATTCATTCACCTACTCTATGTCTTTTCACTAGAGAGTTTAGTGCATTCGCATTCAATGTTATTACTGATAGGTAAGGACTTACAACTGCCATGTTGTTATTTGATTTCTGGTTGCTTTGTGATCCTCTCTGTCTTTCTTCCTTTCTGTCTTCCTTTGTTAAAAGTGTTTTTCTCTGGTAGTGTGTTTTAATTTCTTGCTTTTAATTTTTGGTGTATCTGTTGTAGATTTTTTTATTTGAAGTTATCATGAGGCTTGAAAAAAATGTTATAAACAATTATTTTAAACATATGACAACTCTGCTTATAAACAAATAAACAAGCAAAGAGAAATCTAACAGAAATTCTAAACTTTAACAAGATTCCACCTTCTGCTTTTTAACTTTTTGTTGTTCCCCCCCCATCTTTTTATACTATTTATTTCTCAAAAAGTTGCTGTTGTTGTTTTTGATAGGTTTATCTTTTAGTCTTCCTACTCAAGATATAAGTGGTTTATACACCACAATTACAGCAATAGAGTATTTTGTATGTGTGTCCTGTTACCAGTGAGATGTATACCTGTAGATAATTTCTTCTTGTTCATCAACATCCAAATCAAAATTTCAGATTGAAGAACTCCTTTTAGCATTTCTTGTAGGACAGGTCTGGTGTTGATGAAATCCCTGAGCTTTTGTCTGCAAAAGTCTTCATTTTTCCTTCATGTTTGAAGGATATTTTTGCAGGATATAATGTTCTAGGGTTAAGGTTTTTTTCCTTCAGTGCTTTGAATATGTCATGCCACTGTCTCCTGGCCTGTAAGGTTTCCACTGAGAAGTCTGCTGCCAGATGTATTGGAGCTCCTTTACATGTTATTTTTTTTTCTTTTTTCTTGCTTCCTTTAGGACTTTATCTGTGACCTTTGGGAGCTTGATTATTAAATGCCTTGAGGTAGCATTGCTTGGGTTAAATCTGCTTGGTGTCCTATGACCTTCTTATACCTGAATATTGATATCTTTCTCTAGGTTTGGAAAGTTCTCTGTTATTATTTATTTACATAAACTTTCTATGTCAATCTCTCTCTCTTTACCTTCTCTTTAAGGCCACTAACTCTTATATTTGCTTTTTTGGGGATATTTTCTAGATCTTGTAGGAATGCTTTATTCCGCTTTCTTTTTTCTCTTCTGTGTATTTTTATATAGTTTTTTTTAAGTTTATTAATTCTTTCTTACACTTGGTCAATTCTGATGTTGAGAGATTCTGATGCATTTCTCAGTTTGTCAACTGAATTCTTAAACTCTAGAATTTCTGTTTTTTTATTATTTCTATGTCTTTTTTAAATTTCTCTGATAGGCTTCTGAATTCTTTCTCTGTGCTGTCTTGAAGTTCATTGAGATTCTTCAGAAAAACTATTTTGAATTCTTTGCCTGAAAGGTCACCTATCTCCATCACTCTAGGATTGGTCACCGGTCGCTTATTTATTAATAGTTAGCTTGGTGAGGTCATCTCTTCCTGGATGTTCCTGATGCTCGTGGATGTTCATCAGTGTCTGGGCATTGAAGAGTTACATATTTATTTAATCTTCACAGTCTGCGCTTGTTTGAACCGATCCTTCTTGAGAAGACTTTTCAGATATTCAAAGGGAATTGAATGTCATGGTCTAAGTCTTTGGTCACTACAGCCATATCAGCACTTGGATTACTGCAAGCCCAGTAATGCTGTGACTCTTGCAGACCCTTATGGTACCACCTTAGCAGACTTGAGTAAGATATGGGAGAATTCCCTGGATTACTAGGCAAAGTCTCTCATTCTCTTCCCTCACTCTCTGTTCTGGGCTGCTGGAGTTGGGGGAGGAGTGATGTGGGCACTCCCTCATGGCCAGCAGCACCAGCTCAGTCTCACCCAAAATCTGTGGTAACTGTTGCCTGGCTACCTCTGCTACTTACTCAAAGGACAAGGGCTCTTTTGTCAGCAGGTGGTGAATCTTGCTAGGACTGAGTCCTTCCCTTCAAGACAGCATGTTTCCTTCTGGCCCAGGTTGGGTCTGTAAATGCCATCCAGGAACTAAGGCTTGGACTCAAGGACTTTAGGAGTCTGCTTTGTACTTTACTGTGGCTGAGCTGGTACTCAAGTTGCAAAATGAAGTCCTCTTAACAATTCCTTTTCCTTTCCCCAAGTGGAAGAAGACTGTCCCTGAGCGGCACTGCCTGTAGCTGTGGGAAGTGTGACACAGGCCCTGGCTTGGCTGCCACCACTGGTGTCTCACTGAGTCATATACATGCCAAGTCCACTGGCTCCGAGCCAGCACAGCTGCAGGAATGGCCCAAGGACTGCAGTCTTTGTGGCCTGACTGCCTTATGAATTTAGTCCAGGCCCCCAGGATGCTTTTTGTCAGCCAATGGTGGGGCTAGCTGGAAATCAGGTTTTGGGGTAGAGGATTTCTCTCTGGCAGAGCTGATCTAAGTGCCCCTTCTGTGGGCATTGGAAGAATTCTGCCTGGCTGTGTTTCCCTGTACCAAGGCAGCCCTGAGTTTTAATACAAAGTTCCACAATTACTTCACTCTCCCTCTCCTAGGCAGAGGCTGGCACTCATGGCTGGCACTGGTGCAGCACTGCTGGAGGAAGGGGAAAGGGTGGCGTACGCAAAGCAAGATTGTCTTTTCTGTCTTCTTCAGTGCCTCTTTCCTTGATATAATGACAAAACGAGGTGATCACTAACCTGATTTTTGATCTTCTGAAGGTCCTTGCTTGCGTGGATAGTTGTTAAATTTGGCATTCTTGTGGAAGGATGATCATTACAGGTTTCTATTCGGCCATCTTTCTCTGCCCCCTCCCTGATTGGATTTTTAGCCAATTGCTTATTAGCTTATGAAGTCTACAGTCAGACTCTCAAGTTCAAATTGCGTAAAGGAGAGTCTGAGACAACTGTAAATTTTCTGCAATTTGATGTTCCAATAATAATCAGTAATAACCACGGCTCCAGAATGAGCATCTATTGCCATGTAATGCATAACCCAAAACTTAGTGGCTTAAAATACCAGTTATTATTTCGCAGTTTCTACGGGTCAGGAATTCAGAAAAGATTAAGGTGACAAATCAATCTGGTTTGCCTGGAATTTAAAGGATTCTTGAGCCACAGGACTTTTAAGGGATAAAATGAGGAAAGTTCTAGGCAAACCAGAATGAGCTGATCACTTTGGGCTTAGCTGAGTGGTGTCTCAGGTGGTTGTAGTCAGGATGTCAGTAGAATCTACTGTCATCTGATGGCTTAACTGAGGCTGGAGGTTCTGCTTTCAAAATGGCACACTTGCATGGCTATTGGCTAAATGACCAACTTCCTTGCTGGCTATTGGCACAGGACTTCAGTTCGTTGCCACATGGTCCTCTCCAAAGGCTGCTTGAATGTCCTTTCAACATGGTAGCTAACTTCACCCAGATTGAGCAATATAAGACAGGCATCAGGGAGGAAGCTGTAGTGCCTTTTTATGACCTAGTCTCCAAAGTCACACATCATTACTTCTGTTTTATTCTATTTGTTAGAAGACAGTCACTAAGCCCAGCCCACAGGGAAGGAAATTAGGCTGTATGTCTGGAAAGGAAGACTATCAAAGAATTTGTGGATATATTTTAAACTACCACAGCTCCCCATGTTTTCTTCACATTCAAAATTTTTCTAGAAGATGATTTAGTGGCTTCTCCTACCCTCTAAAACTTAAAGAATTTCAAGTTAGAAAACAATAATCTCCTCCTAATTTTTCTTTTGGTAGCTGCACTATAGCTGACCTTTCTGACTTTAGGAAATATGTTCTTGCTGCTTTAATAAAATAGAGTAAACTATAATGCTATTTTTCTCAAGCAAAACCCATATATAAGATAAATGCCAGTAGGTTTTCTTCATAGATGAGGGTAAGGTAGAAATTTGGCAAGTTCACAATTAATGAGATCAATCTGGTCAGTTACACCAGAAATGGCAATCTAAAATTTGTTTCATCTTACTTCCATTTTTCATTTTATTTTTCTGTTGAATCATAGCTGATCAGAGAGGAGAAGCCAAGCCTTAATAAATTAGCTATATGACCTTAGGTGAATATATTTTCTGGGTACTTTTTATATACATAAAATGAAGAAATTTATCTAAAAGTTCTTCAAGGTCCTTTCTATTTATAATATTGAAAGATTATCTGAATTGCTAGAAAAGTAGCCAGATCTTAAGGCAGAATGGACCAAGCCTATTTCCCTTTCTCTTGTTGAATCAAGAAGGGTAGAGCATATATTGTCGTATATCTCCACTCTGTTGATGAGTTAGTATAATACTTCAGTTGTTCCATCAGGGAAATACAGTGTCAGAGAGCACACTATCTGATGACCTGGATGAGTAATATATCACCAAAACCTGTTGCCCTAGTGACATATTACTCAAAAAAGAAGACCATCTTTGAAAACACAAGTTCATGAGAAGAGTGACATAGTCACAGATGCTAGAAATTTTCCTCACTATCCAAAACCTGGAGGTTACACACAGGTATGCGATATGCAGTTGCTTTTGTTCATTACCTGTTTTTTATGCTACATATTACAAATTGATATGTCATACATATCAACTTAATTCCTTGGTCAAATTCCCTCTGCATCCCCCAAGACAGTCATAATCTTTACTTAACAGTAAGCACTAACAGCCTTAGTGCTGTGATTATTTATTTTAAATTTCCTCTTCCATATTGATTTTCCTACTCCTTTGTGTTTGTAAAGTCTAAGTAATTTAATACTGTTTAATACCGTTGGTTTGGTTTCTTTGTTCCTTTACATGATTTTTCTTAAAAACTTGTTCTAATATGAAAAAAAAGGTTTTTCGTACATAGAGATATCAATAAATAGTTCAAAATAGTTCCTAAGCCAGGCATGGTGGCGTGTGCTTGTAGTCCCAGCTACTCAGGAGTCTGAGGCAGGAGGATTGCTTGAGCCCAGGAGTTTGAGGTTGCAGCGAACTATTCCACTGCAGTCTACCTGGAGCAACAGAGTGAGACTCTGTCTAAAAAAGAAAGAAGGAAGGAAGGAAGGAAGGAAGGAAGGAAGGAAGGAAGGAAGGAAGGAAGGAAGGGAAGAGAAAGAAAGAAAAGAAAGGAAAGAAAGAAAGAAAGAAAGAGAAAAAAGAAAGAAAGAAAGAGGAAGGGAGGGAGGAAGGAAGGAAGGAAGGAAGGAAGGAAAGAGTATCCTGAAATCACAACATAAAAATTCAGATATTCATAATAAGAAATTATACCATCTTAGCTGTCCCACTCATTTCACAAAAATGCTTTCCCACATACTGCTTTATTTAATCCTTACAACAAATCTAAAATGGGTGAGGCAAGTACTTGTATCCCCATTTTATGAATAAAGAAATTGAGGCTCGGAGCGTTTCTGATGTCTCCAAAGTCACACTGTCTGCAGTCAAAAAATTAAGTAGCACAGATTCTAGCCCCACACTTGAATTATGCAATTCTTCTATATTCTGATTCCTTTTCCGAAATGCTAGGTACACAGTATTTATGTCTCATACGCAGACATAGTTCTTCATAAGCACAGAGGAACGTAAATTTTCTCACCACAAATAAAAAACAACTTTGAGAGAGCTGTTACTAGGCAGAGTAACATGAGTCAACAGTTAATGACAGACTGTGACATATTAATTTGTCTAATACACAACAAAAGAAGTGTAGAGAAGTCTAAAGTAAGAGCTACCCAAGCTGTAAAATGTAATTCCTCCCTACTGTGTGACATTCTTGGAAGTACATAGTGGCCTGACTCTACTGCCTTAATCACAGAACAGCTCGACATGTTAGTATCAGTTGTCTGCAACATATGGCACACATACCAGGTACAATGTGATGACATTTAACTTGCGCAAATTCAAATATGCAAGGTCAGGTAAAAATAATATTTTACAAAATAAACATGTTTATACCACATGGTTCTAAACACAAGCCAGCCACTTCATCGGGCACAAAACTCAAAGAAACAAAAATTTCTTTCAACACTGAAGGGAAAAATTGGCTTACATTAGACTTGCTAGGACAATGCAGTACGCATAAACTCATAGAGTGTGTTCTTTATTGGGGAATTTGACGGATTCTTCTAGAATAGTTGTGACTATGTGCAAGTTTTGTCATATGTCATGACTTTGGAGACTAACTCCAGAAAAAGAGAACAGGTGGTTGGAAAGGTAATATGCAAAAAGTAGTCAAAAACAGTGTCTGTCCTCCTAGGAGTTAAGCTTGACTTTAAGAAACAAATCTAACTTGGTAGGTAAACAACATAGAAGGAGCCCAGGTACCCCACGTGGGTAATGGCAACCATCACGCCAGTTGAATAGACTCATTAAAAGAAACCTGATCCTGACCAATGATTTAGGGTTCACAGACACACATGGCTGTATCTTCTGACACCAAAGTAGATGCAAAACTTCCATCAGCTACTTTCCTCTTTATTAAATAGAGCATAAGAAAGGAACATAGTGAGTTATACAGAACTCTACAAAAACTGCAAAGATCAAGGAGTCATGTTTTCAAAGAGTTTCCCATAAGATGTCTTCTACACTCATCTCTTCTCTGCACCCTGCCCGCATCCTATTCCCTTTTGCTTGCCTGAGAAGACAATCATCGCATTAAGTGATTAAGTGCTTTTCTTCTGACTCATAGTTCATAAGACCACAGTATGAATTTCAATTAGTTTTTCTCACTGTGTGAAGGGGGAAAAAAAAGGAAAAGAAAAAGAAAAAAGAAAAAGCAGACCTTGGAGAACAGTTGTGGGGAAGCATTTTCAATCTCCTCATATAGTTTTGTTTTTTTTTTTTTTAACCAAGGCAAAACTGCAGTAAGACAGCAAATGTCCCAAGAATCAAATGCTCCTTAAGTGAGCAGTCCCATACTAATTATTTGTTTGGAGAAATGTGCTACATGGAAAGAGTATCTGTGGTTAGCAACCTTAGTTCCAAGTTCCAGTTGGATGGCTACCAGCTGTGAAACTTTATGCAAATAATGACAACTTTCTGAAACACTGTTTCCTCATTTACAAAATAGAAAAATATAATATTAATGCATACATCGTGAGCTGGCTGTGAGAATTAAATAAAGTTGTATACATAAACTTCTATAAAAACACTACATTCGGAAACCAATAGTGCACGGTGGTAGAAACAAGAACTCTGGAGATAGGATGCTGGGGTTTGAAACTTGCTAGCTGTGTGGTTTGGGGATACTTAATCTCTTGGTGCCTCAGTTTCCCTTCTGTAAAATGCAGATGCTATGATGCAGTGAGGACGCCTAGCACACTGCAAACACTACATAAATGCCAGCTACCATTATTATGTAACTTACTGGTATTTGTGTTGAGTCGTAATAATGACAGCAACGTGCATAAAGGCCGAAGAGAGGAGGAATAGGAAGAAAATGATGGCATTTCCCAAAGGTAAGTCTGTCTTAAGGAAAAAAACAAAATAGTGTGTGTAAATAATCCAGACTTATTTAGAATTTAATAGTGCAGACTCAGAATTTAAAAGTAAAGCCTTATTATTTATAATAACTGCTTTGCAAGAAAAAAGAGAGTGGTCTCCAGTTAGAACACAGCCCAGTTCCCTTCACACACTGATTGTTCGGTATCTTTTTCTTTTGAGTTCATCTCAATAACCACTTTGAGAATTGCCTCATGGTCACCGGGGGAGGAAGGACCATAGGGCACTTAGGTAGGGTTGATGAGAACACAAAACAATCAGGGAAAGTTAGTTTATGATATTCAGCAATGGATGGGACGAGCCTTTATTTATGAGTTAGTGATCCCAGTCCCTCCGCCCCAACCAAAACTGCTTAAAGGAGGTAGGATAACATACATAAAAACCTTCTCATGGTATTTGTCTAGCAAGCACTTCAGATCTAGAAACGGTAACAGTGTTGGCCTTGGAGACTGAAGAGTTTAACCTCCGGCTGCTGACAACTAGTGGGGAGGGGATGATTTCCCCATCAACTCCTCTTCAGTGCTTCAGGATTTTCCATTTAAATTAATCCTAACCCCAAAAGAAGAGAATATGCCATGAGGGAATTAGGAAAACAGCGATAACAATGATGCACCAATATTTTCATTTATTGCCTTTCTATGATGTGCCCACACTGTGATAAGTGTTTTGCATGCATGAGCTCACTTAATCCTCCTAAAGACCCTATGGACATAGGACTGTAGAAGGAAACCGAGGTGTTAATATAGAGAAATAAGCAACTTGTCCAAGCTTATACACCTAAAAATATTGAATCCAGGATCTAAGTCCAGTTCTCCCTGACTCCAGAAAAAATTCCTTATACCCCTATGTCATATCAAAGTTAGGAAAGTGTTTATGTCTCACACAAAAGAGGCCAGTGTAGGGACATCTCTGGTCAGTGAATCAGTAACACCTGTTTAATAACCATTGTTTTACAAATCTGTTGAATGAGTGAGTACCTATAAGAATCTGCTTTCATTGCTGCTGCTGTTTTTTTTTTTTAATTGATAACATGGAAAAAATCATAAATAGTGAAAATAAGCCCCTTTCCTGAGAAAGCCTAAAACCCAAAGATGTAAAAAATCAATATTCAAGGAAGAGAGAATGCATTAAAAAGAACACCAAAGGCCCTGCTTGCTGCAGGCAGCGTGATCTGTGAGGAGCGGGCTGCTCTTGAGCAGCACCAGAGGTAAGACACGGGTCTGTTTAGCAGTGGCCACGGCACAAGCTGTGTGGAGGGGCTGTGGGCTGTTGCTTCCCCTGCAATCTACCATAATGCAGGGAGAGAGTGTCATTAATAATCATTAGCGTAAGGCTTACAGGTGCTGCAGCAGATGTTGCCTGGCAGGAAAATTGGCAGCATCTGAGAACACAAACCAGGAGGTAATTTTCATCATGGGACAATTCTCAAAAGATGTCCAGCTTAATTCAAAATGTGTTCACTCTCCCAGCCTTCACATGGGATGGGATCTTCACCTCATCTGACTCAGCCAGGAGTTAGATGCTCCTCCTATGTGCTCCCATTACCCTGCAACTTAGCCCCTTCAAAACCTCTATCCCACTGAATTATGATTGTCTTCCCTTATTAGATTGTGAGTTCTTTGAGAAAATAAGGCATTTCTCATTCATCTTTGTACATCTAGCAGCCAGTACATGATAGGTGCTCAGTTATTGCTGAATGAATGTGTGAATAAATGAATGAATGAACCAACAGATGGATGGATGGGTGGATGGATGGATGGATGGATGGGTAGGTGAGTGGGTGGGTGGATGGATGGGTGGATGGGTGGCTGGGTGACGGATGGATGGATGGACAGATGGGTGGGTGGGTGGAGGGATGGATGGATGGATGAATGGATGGGTGGATGGATGGGT
>NW_012148507.1:5295478-5306846 GCF_000956105.1 Propithecus coquereli
TGGGTAGCTGGACCGTGGGGTACGGGGTGGATGGATGGGCAGATGGGTGGGTGGGTGGATGGGTGGGTGGATGGATATGTGGAAAGCATAGCCTACAGGCAAAATTTTTGAATCAACCTCCCCCTCAAAACCAAAACTCTCAAAAATGACATTGGGAACACTCTACCTTCACAAGAACGTCACCTCATTTTTAGAAAACATTTTATTATTTTACTCTGTGTTTGCATAGCCACAACCCTATTTAATTCCCAAAACAACCTTTCATGACACATTGGGAAAATATGATCAACTCATTTCACAAATGAGGAAAACAGGTCACAAAGGATAAATGACTTTTCCAATGTCAAGCAGTAAATATGTAGAAGAGATGGATTTTAATCCAAGTTTCTTGATGACCACCATGTGGGCTCTTCCTGACACTACCCCACACCCCTCCCGGGCATCATTTCTCTGCTACTAGGGAAGCAGCTCTCACTCAGAATAAGACTCTACTCTGTGACCACCAATCAGGAAGATGAATTGAGCATACTTCTGAATACTTGCAGCACAAAACACAGAATCCTTAAGCCTTCCTGCCTGTTTTGTTCTCTACTTACTGGTAGAGGAAATGGGCATTTCTGTTCCCTGAGGATTGGTGACTAGAGACCAGAGTTGAAGACAAGGAGGCAATAAGCATCCCATATTATACTGAGATTCACCAGTGACAGGGGCCGGGCATCTCCCTGTAGGGGAAGGGAAGAGCGTGTTCTCTAATCTCCAGAGCCAAGTGCCCTAGTAAAGATTAAAGATGACTGTAAGCAGAAGTAAATGGCATGCAATCCCCATCTGCTCATCTAACAGAAGAGTTTTTCTTCCACTCTATACCTAGCTAAACATGGGCAGCTACATGGTGGGAGATGTTAGGAAACAGGAGAAAAAATTGTATAACAGCTATACGCCCATCAGCTGTATTTGACATAGCAAGAATGAGAGGGTTTCCTGGGAGCCAAGTGGAAAATTGAAATGATAGCCTTGTTTGAGCTGTGTGGGGGGGTACATTATCCTTAAGGACTAGACATGGAGTAAAAGGATTCAGACAACTGCAAAATGCTATGGAGTGAAAGACAGGAATGAATAATCAAAGAAGTTGGAAGAGGGTTGTGTCAATCATGGTTCAACCAGAAAAGCAAAACCAGTAGAGTAGAATGGAGCAGAAGGATAGAGAGATAACAAGGAGTTGCCTTACACAATTGTGGGGGCTCACTAATTAAGATCAAAGTCCACAGGGCAGACAATCAGGAAGGGAAGCTAGAACCCCAGGAGTATAGGGCTAACCTTATTGTCTATAGGACAGAGTCGGGTCTCTCTGACCCCCTTCCCCACCCTCTCACCCCACCCCAGGGAAGGGCTAAGGCATCCTTCAAAGGACTTCCAACTGATCAAGTCAAACCTACCCATGATGATCTTTGTAATTTAAAGTCAACTGATTA
Organism: Propithecus coquereli; assembly: GCF_000956105.1. Taxonomy (NCBI): domain Eukaryota; kingdom Metazoa; phylum Chordata; class Mammalia; order Primates; family Indriidae; genus Propithecus; species Propithecus coquereli. Next base: position 5,296,948 of record NW_012148507.1, read on the forward strand.
GGGACTTTAAATACATAGATTCATAGATTTGTGTTTGATTGAATAACTGAGAGAAGTTATATGGGTGCTACAAAATGGCTACTGCTTCTCTTCCATCCTCCAGTTTTCAAGAGAGACAGAAAGAATAAGTTCAACTATTGTACAACATGATGACTGTAGTTGACATGAATGTATTGTATTCTTGAAAATTGCTAAGAGAGTAGATTTTAAATGTTTTCAGCACACATACAGAAAAAGGTACATATGTTAGGTAATACATACATTAATTGAGAAAAATATATGTATATATATAAAGAGAGAAATAATAAATGTTGGTGCAGATGTAGAGAAAAGGGAATCCTTGTATGTTGATGGGGGTGATTTAAATTGGTGCAGCCACTATGGAAACCAGTATGGAGGTTCCTCAAAAATCAAAAATAGAAATACCACATGATGGAACAAACCCACTTCTGGGTATATAGCCAAAGGAATTGAAATCAGGATCTCAAAGAGGCATCTGTACTCTTACATTTATTGAAGCACTAGTCACAATAGCCAAGACATGGAAGCAACCTAAATGTCCATCGATGGATGAATGGATAAAGAAAATGTGATATATTCATATAACAGAATATTATTCAGCCTTAAAAAGAAGGAAATTCTGCCATTTGTGACAACATGGATGAACCAGGAGGACATTATGCTAAATGAAATTAGGCAGACACAGAAGGACAAATACAACATGACACCACTTATATGGTGAATCTAAATTATTAATAGTCAACTCATAGAAGCAGAGAGTGGAATGATGGTCACCAGGGGCTGGGGAATCAGGGAGATATTAGTCAAAGAATACAAAGTTTTGGTTACACAAGATGAATATTACAGATCTACTGTACATCATAGTGTCTATAGTTAATAATATTGCATTATATACTTTTAAATACGCTAAAAGGGTAGATCTTATGTTGTGTTTTTACCACAAAATAATAATAGTAATAAGGTGGGGGGAATTTTACAGGTGACGAACAGGTTTATGGCACAGATGGTGGTGATGGTCACATGGGTATATACTTATCTCTAAACTCGTCAAGTTGTACACATTAAGTATGTACAGCTTTTTGTATGTCAATCCTACTTCAACAGGGTGGTTTTAAAAAAGAAAAATTGCTGCAGCTTTTCTATCTCTGTTTCTATATATTTTCTGCACACCTGGTAGGGCTCTTTTGAGTTTTGGAGGCAACACATTGCACACCTAGGAATCCTGCTCGAGCCCAAATGTTGGGAGACGTGGAGGACCACTCACTGTGAGGGGAGCCTGAAGCAGGAAGTGTTCGGCAGCAGGTCCTGGTTGTAATGCAAACAGCCCAGCCACTAGGGGAATATGTTTTGCCAAACCCTCTGCTGTTTGAGCGGACAGTGATGGAAAAAGATGTGGGTTTATAGCAATCCCAGTGGGAGGATCACAAGGTAGAATCTGGGGTTCTGGAGCAAAGCCTTGGCTTCTGCTATGGAAAATGATATGTTTTAGGGTAAAAAACAAAAAACAGCTCTTGGTATGCTCCTGGACCCTGGTATGGAGATGGAATGCTGAATCATGGCACACCAAGTAAAGGTGCACCCGGAACTGCCCAACATAAGCTGGGTCTTGTCTGACCCACTAAATAATAAAGTCCAGTTGGCCCAAAGGCAATTCAAAGGGACTGAGCTCCACTGGGAACAGAAGGCACAGGCAAGTTGCATGAGCAAGTAACACTGACTCGCATGCCATCCATCACGATGAGACCATCATGTCTCCCTCTCAGCTCACACAACCATATGGGAAGTACTTTAAGATAAGCTGAAGGAAGAAGAAAAAGCCCAAGTGTGGCTTTGCATGGATCGGCTTGGTGGGAGGGTACAGGCCAAAAACGTATGAGCTGCATTGCCACATGTCTCACTCAAGGGTAGCCTTGAAAGGCAGTGGAGAGAATACCTTCCCAACGGTGGTTCAGGTAGTGCACTGATCAACTACTGTGCATGAAAAAAGAAGAGACCTGAGATTTATACACACACACAGGCACATATAAATACACACACACACACACACACATATATGTACGTATATGTATATACACACATGAAGTCATGGGCGATAGCAAATGTCTTCCATACTGGTCAAGGCCAAGAGGGTAAAAGATCGGAGGAGATGAGGAGGTCTGAGTAGAAGCCTATAGATGGCAATAAAGGCACAAGTGTAAAGTGTGATGATATTATCATTACTCATCAGCAATCATCAGAAAGCATCTACCATAGAAGAGGCAGTAAATTTCCAATTAGATACATTGAATCATTCAGTTGACATTAGTCAGGCTTCATCAGCTGCCACCACTCCAAAGTGCTGGGAAAATATGAACAAAGTGGCAGCGACAGAGCTTTGCATTGGACAAACAGCAAACACTTGCATTTACCAAAGTCGACCCAGCCTCTGTCACCTCTGAACATCTAACTAGCAAGCAACAGAGACCAAAGCTGGGACTGGCACTATTCCTTGAGAAGACCAACTGGCCACATGGTGCCAAGTTGGCTACAATTGGTCCCTTTCAACCCAGAAGAGCCAGTGATACAGTCTCACACACAGAGACACTTATTCTGGATTTGCCTTTCCTGGCGGCAGAGCCTTAAGCAGCGCCAACATCCAAGGACCAGTGGCATGCCTGATTCTCAGGCACAGACGCCCACACCAATGTAGCACTTAACCAAAGGACACACTTCACTGTGCAGGAGGTTCTGGGGTGTGCCCATGGTCATGTGATTCAGTGGTTCTGTAACACACTGCAGGACCCGGAGCAGCCAGCTTGACACAGTATTGGAACAGCCTGTCTCCCCACTTCCTATCTCCCTGGCTATAAGCCTGACACATAACAATGGCAAGAAAAGTTTGGCATGAGACATGAGATTAAAGTTTAAACTGGATGATCATTTAATAACCGAAAGTATCTTGGAAATTATGAAATCTGTGCCCCCCAAATAATTAAAGGATCTACTCCCCAAGGGAAAGGGAGATTTGGCATAGCATGATTGGGAGCAGTACCTATACAAAAATAAAACCGTTTCATGTTTGTATTTTTCTTAATTGAGAGTACTCAATGAAATGGTTGCATTTATTGTTTTCAAACCGTCATCAGCAGAGCCCATCTGGGAGGGCACAGATGTTGCACCCATACTGTACAATTTGGTGTCCACAGATTGACATTCTCCAAAGGTTTCCTTTGCTCTGATGGCTGCTGAATTATTCACATCCCCAAGTGCTTTCCGAGCCTGGACTGTCATGATTAAGTGTCCTTTCTGCAACACCTATCCTCTCTCCCTCCATAAAAGAACCTTCTTCCCTATTGTCTTGCTCATTTGCAATTCATTCTCCTAATCATCCCAGCTTTGTCTGCACTAAAGAGCGTCCTGGACTCTTTCTATATAATTCTCCTTCACTTCAATTAGGGAGGGAGAAGCAGCAGCTGACTCACTTCAAAGATTCACTCTTTTAAAAAAATTTATTGTTTCCTGATTGGAAAACACTTTAAATAAAGTGTCCTAAATATACTTAACTGCTCTTTCATTTTGATTTAATACCAGGAGGTATGAAAAAAAAAAGACTAATTGAGCTTTAACAATATGCCTTTGAAAGGCTGGAAATTTTTAAGTGGCTTTACAGGGTTACAGAGTTTGGAAATCGCATGGAATGAGTATTCATTTATTTGTTACCGTTTTCCATTGTACACAGAATATCATTATATATGTATATACACATATATGTATATTACTATAAACATGTGTATGTGTGTATATATCCCAAATTGAAAATCTTTGCATTTATAATATATACATAGGTGTATATTTGTAATAAACATATATACACACACCTACAGACCTCACAGGTATTTATACACATATGCACACACCTCACATAGACTATATATAGAGATTCTATATATCTATATACATACACACATGCATATCACCCAAAACTAAAAAACCTTTGAGCAACCTTTGGCCAAAGAAGCCTAAAAGAATCAGTACGCATATACCTGGACTTTCCTCCTGTTACCATATATGAACTGCTTATGCTCCTACCTGGAGCCAACACCTCTGTATTTACACAAGACCCTATTCCCCCTCTCCTGTACAAGGATATTTGAATAGCATCTCTCTTACATCTCCCATTTTCCATTTCTACTGGGTTTTTCCTATCAGCATAAAGCATTATTACTTCTCCAACTTAAGAGATGATAGTGATGATTATAGATACTTTCCTAGTCCCTCTATTCCCTCTAGCTGCTACCCGATTTCTCTGCTCCTCTTTACGTTAAAGTGCCTTGAAAAAGTTGTCTCTGTCCACTCTCTTTCATTTATCTCACTGCATTCTTTCCTAAACTCCTTCTACTTAGGCTCTTGCCACCAAAACACCACTGAAACTGCTCTCGTCCAAGTCAGCACGGACGCCCACGTTGCTACATGCTGGGTCAATTACTACTCCTCATTTACTTGACCTACCAGTAGCATTTAACACAGTTGTTCTCTACTTTCTCTTAGATACACTATTTTTTTCACTTTTCCTCTAGAACACCATACAGCTCTGATTTTTCTCTAAACTCCAACCATACCTTCTTAATATTTTTGTTAATTTCTATTCTTTTTCCTTAGACTTCAGGCTCTAAAGATTGAGTCCTTGAACTCCTTTTCTTGATATTCTCCTCCAGTCTCTTGGTTTTATTAATAAGTTCTATCTAGATGTTGATCATTCCCAACTATTTTATAAATCTCCAGCCCAATCCTCTCCTCTGAACTCCATGTCCCTCTATCCAGCTGCCTACTAGACAGATGCCTAACAGACATCTCAAATGTCTGGAATTGAAATCTTGCTCTTCTCCCCAAACCTGCTCTACGAGTAGTCCTCCCCAGCTCAGCTCACGGTCGCCCCAACCTTCCAGTTACTTGGAATCAGCTTTGACTCCTGCATGTCAAACTCTGTGGGCTCCGCTGCTACCAACCCCACCCCAGGCACCATCACTGCTTGCCTAGATCATATAAGGGCCTCCTACTTGGTCTTCCCGCTTCCAGCCTTTCCCCCTCTACGTTCTGAGCTCAACATAGCACTCGTAAGCAATCCTTTTAAGATGTAAGTCAGATAATTTTTTTTAATTTGAGAATATTATGGGGGTACAAATGTTTAGGTTACATATATTGCCTTTGCCCCGCCCAAGTCAGAGCTACAAGCATGTCCATCCCCTAGACAGTGTGCACCGCACCCGTTAGGGGTGAATATACCCATTGTCTCCTCCCCCCCACCTTCCCAACACCCCAGGTCATTGACATTCTGAAACCCTAAAGAATTGGGGCTCAAAACCCTCCAGGGGATTTCCATTTAATCAGAGTAAAAGCCAGAGTCCCAGCAGGCCCTACAGAAGTCGCATCTCTGAGCTCTCTGACCTTATCTCCTTCTACGCTCCCACTTGGTCATTCTGTTCCAGCCACAGGGACCTCCTTGCTATTCTGAAACAGGTTAGGAATGCTTCCACCTTGGGGCTTTCCCTCTGCCAAGAACACTCTTGTCCACATTACCGTGATGGCTAACTCCTACATACGTTCAAGTTTTTACTCAAATGCCATCATTTTGTGGAAGCCCTGCCTCACTCTGCTATCCTTCCCCTTCATCCTGCCTTATTTTCTTAGTAACACTGACCACTTTATAACATATGAAATAATTTACTTATTAATTATACTTCATATTGGCCTCCTTCTAATAGAATATAAACTTTATGAGAACAAGAAATTGTTTTCTGTTCTTTGTTTTTCTACTACCCCACCTCCTATGCCTAGAAAAATATCTATTCGTGTAGTAAGTGTTTTATAAAAATGTGTTGAATCAATTAAAGATTCAGTTCAACTACCCTTTACTAGTGACTTGCTTTGTGCAAAGTACCGTGCCAGGCACTGATGAGAAGATGCCGGGATGAACAGATCAAGGTCTCAGCCCTCAAAGAACATATTGCGGTCAAGTATTAATAGAGTTAGCCAAGCAAGGACTGCCCATGAGGCAGGATGGTTGGAGCCCTACAGAGGTTTCTTTTTCCCCAATTTATCTCGCATACAAATTCACTGATGCTTGAAAGCCCATAATTAAAGATTAACCACTCTGCAGTTCTGTCACCTTGAACAAATTATTTAACATTTCTAAGCCTCAGATTTCTTATTGTAAAATGGGATAATAGCACCCATCTCATAGGTTGTTGTGAAGCCTAAATGAGATAATCCTTTTTAAAAGGCTTAGTGAAGTCTCTAGCATGTAGTAAACATGAAAGGATGTTAGCTTTTATGTCTATTCTCTTGACTCAAAAATCCTTATCCTTATTAAAATGCAAAATCTTTTCATAGAGGTACTAGATATTTCTGAAAACCAAATACAACAATTACTGAAAACATGATACTAAGTTCCTTTTAGGCAAGAAGAGGGAAAAATAATCATATTTATTATACGAATCACCATCCACAAAGGGAGGATGTTTGATCTTGACTAAGCTGTCTATCAAGGGATTCACCAAGGACCAGAAGAGGTACAAGAAAAGGAAAATCAGAGAAAGAAATGATCCAACCTTCTTATGTAGAAGCTGTGGGCATTCTCATATGCATCCTCAGGGATACTATTTTCCACTTCCCTTTTTAAATCTAAGACTAAACAGAAGTAAATAATGATAGACATTATATTACTAAATAAAAGGCAGAGTCTAAAAAATTTATTGAGCCACTAATATGTTCTGGCTTCTTTCACGTATTTTATATAATTTCATTCTCAGAACATCTCTGAGAGTTATGTATTATCCTTATTTCACAGTCAAGGAAATAAAGACTCAATAACATCAAATTGTCCAACATCATAAAGTTAGTAAGTAATGAGAGATCCTGGATTCAAAGCTAAGGTTCTCAAAAAGCTTAACACCGCTCTGTCTTGCATCCAGTAAGGTTAGAGAGCCACGAAGAAACAAATGCGAAAACCATACTGGACCAACTCACTAAAAAGGGAGTTTCCAATTTCATGTTCGGTGCCTTTACGTGGGTACCTTGAAATCAGCCATCACGGGAAGAGTTATATCACCTTAATCAGCAACAGCTACAGATCAGAGAGGCCATTTGCTGGCACACACTGTGAAGCCCTTAGGCACTCATTCTTGGATTTGAAGAATCCTATGGCTAATGTCTCTGGGAACCATTCACGGACTTCAAATGACCAGACAGACCCACCCGACCGGCACTCAAGATGTGGCAGTCTTCTGCTACCTCCTCAAGAGTCCTTCCATCAATATTCCATCACAAACAATCCATCAGATCCCTTCTGAAAGTGGGTCTCAACGGGGAAAGGGAACAGAGAACCTGAGGACCCTTACCGAAGGGAGGAATGGAGGGAGACCCACCTGTGCAGCAAATAAGCTCAGAAAGAGAAACCTGGGGCCGCTGAACACTGACATCTCTGCCTGTGGTGGCTCTGGCCACACAAGGAGCCAGCATCGGTGTCCCAGTGACTGGAGAGGGACCGGGACTCATGCCTTGCACTCTCCTCCTTCATCCAATTACGCCTTCCCTGACACCTTCATCTCTTTTCCATTTTATCATCAGGAAAACTGAAGCATGAATAAGCATATTCAAGAAAGCCAACCTAAATGCACATAGAGCTTTAGTCTGAAAAAGAGATCCAGTGTTCCAAAAGCTTGGGATGATCTAGCACAATGGGGCCACTGTCTCTTCTGGGAAGCAGAGGAAATGCCCCTCCCCAACCGAGTAGGCATTTCTTGGCTTTCGCTGGATAAATGAAAAAAAGTCTTTGCAGAGAGACTATCCAACCCAGCCTGCAAAGAATAAACAGGAATTGCTCTTTTATGTGGGTGGGTAAAAGGTGAGAGGAGGGTTGCAGTTTTCTAAGTTGCTGCTTCTTATTGCACTAAAGGGAAAGAGAATATCAAAAGAGTTTGGTTGGGTAAAACCGGCTAGGGAAGTATTTCTTCCTGACACCTAGTATTATTCAAATGACAGCAGATATGACTAAAAGCATTTATCACACTCCCTGACTTGCTTTAATCTCCCACAAAGGGAAGCTGCGCTCAGTGCACCGGGCGGGGGGGATAATGAAGCAGCCGCCCAGGCTGCCAGAGTGGGGCATTGATTTTAGGTGCTGAAAATAGAACCCGCTGCAGTTTCCAGCCGGCTGCCCCGTGTCTAGAAGTGGATTATCAGCTAAACAGCACCAGTACAGGGAAATGTTTCCAGGCAATCAGATTGGCTTATACACAGGACATTAATTCTCCAGAAATATGTCGCGTTGACCAATCAAAACAGCTTCCTTTTTAAAAAAAAGCCTCTAGTCTCTAAGGCAGCTTTCCCAGTTTCGAATAGCAAATAATGACCTCTGCTTGCAGGGCATGTTCCAGGAATTAGCACCTGGGTCGGGTTAATGGTATAAAGCACAGCTGCTCCTAACTGGTCATTAATCCCAAGTAAATACGCAGCAACTCGATTTCTGTAGCTTTAGGATAAACCTGAAATCAAATGGCCTAGTCAGACCAAGCGGATTTAATACAGGAAAAAGCTAATGACCACAATAGCCTCCCGCTCCGGGTACAGTGGAGACCGGAAGAAGCTAATCTAAAAAGCATTTTTCCTTTGATGATGTTTGAAATGCTGATTTCTAAATAGGAGCTCACCACCGGTACTAAGTGGAGAGATGTCACCCACCGGCAGTCAGTGAGGAATGACCCGTAAGTTGTTTTTCTAGTCAGTGATGATGGATTTTGAGCTGATTTCATTCACATCCTCTGACTCCCCTCTCCTCCACCCTGTGATCAAATAGCAGGTGTCTACAGGGCAGGGCAACTAGTTCTGCTTAGGCTGCTGTCTGTAACTCAGTGGCCAGCAAGTTAACCAGGGATGGAAGACCTGGCTGGAGTCTTGCACGGTGCACATGAGGCCAACGGAGATACCAGACCGAAGCTCAAACACATATGCCTGATCCTTGCAGAACGCATTTCTTCCTGCTCTGTGATTCCCTGCAATCATCATGCCTGATCGTTTCCAAACTGTATCCTGTGATCTCTGGGGTTTCAGAGATGGGGAGCAAGCAGGACGGGGGAGGGGAGACAGATTGGGGTAGGAGGATCCAGTGAGCCAACTTCGGATTTCAGGCTTCAAAGAATCTATGCTTTCGCCTGTTTCATAGATCGAAGGTCTCTGTAAATTTTCATTTACAAAAATAGTTCCGCTGCTAAAAGTACAATTCAAAAACATCTGATTCTAGTTAGCTTTCTCATCTTGGAGATGAGGAAATGGCTTCCGCGTACACGGAAGTTTTGGCGGCCATCCAAGCATGGAGAGTTCAGTCTTGCCTCCTTCCCCTCGGTTCCAACGACTCTCATTACCTGCTCCACGCTCTTGAAAATTTATATCACTGCCTTGTTTGGTTAATTACCATTTTCTCAAAAAAGCTTTATCTTCCTCAAGGGCAGGATAATAGCTAACATTTCTTATCCTCTTTAGTGCCTGGCACAGTATCTTATACAGAATAAAATTGATTTATTGGGGAAATGACCAATGGAAACAGTGTTGAAGGCTTTGGCCAAAAAAATAAGATCTAGTTAACGGTGGCTTAAACAGTTTGGTTATTGTTTTGTTTTTGCCGATTTGGGGGTTTATACTGGTTTTTGTTCATTTGTTTTTCTTTTTTCTTAACATTGTCAAGAAGTATTAACATAGTCAGCTGCTGACATTTGTTAAATGGTTCAGTGATGTCGGAATTCATCTTTACTAATGACCTCAGGTTAGTTACCATGGCTCCAGGCTTCACATCCATGCTCAAGGCAGGTAGGAAAGGGAGAAGTTATGTCAAAAATTGTTCTTTT
>NW_012148507.1:5309556-5310958 GCF_000956105.1 Propithecus coquereli
TTTCTCTCAAGCATTGGGAAACATAAACGAAGATTTCTCTAAGTTACAATCGATATTTCCTAAGCTATATCTTCTAAATCATTGATTCTCACATAGATTTGGAACACTAAACTGGTGCCTGCAGTATCCCCCTTAAAGAGATGTGAATGATCTTTTGTCTACGTAACCTGTTATAATTAGGATTCTTGATGCTGTCACAGCTGAAATGACATTTTCCCCCAAATTTGCTACCTACTTGAGACGCTGACCCAACATAATCCAAGCCATTTATCCCAAAGTAACATCATCTCCAGCCTGGAAACTAAGAGTGTCTTTACTGGTCTTATTGTTTCCTTTTTTACTTTTCTACAAAGAATTATTCACACAGAGGCCAGAATGAGAACACAGAAGCATGTTCTTGCTCATATATGGAAGCTAAAAAATGTTGATCTTATAGAAGTAAAAAGTAGAACAGAGGATACTAGAGCTGGGAAAGGTAGGGGGAAGAGGGAAGGAAGAGATTTGCTAAAGGATAAAAAATTACAGCTAAATAGGAGGGGTAAGTTCTAGTGTCCTATAGCACTATAGGATGACTGTAGTTAATAATAATACATAGTTTCAAATAGCTAGAAGGAGGATATTGAATGTTCCCAGCACACAGAAATGATACATCTCTGAGACAATGGATATGCTAATTACCCTGATCTGATCACTCTATATTGTATATATTGGAACATCACCATGTACCCCATAAACATGTACAATTATTATGTGTCAATGAAAACATAAAAGTTAAAATAAATACATAAATAAATATCAGATTGCTTCACTGCCTACACTAATCCCCTTCAGTGGCTTCCCACATCACACTTAGAATGTAATTCTATATTTTTTTCACAGCCTAGCCCTTCCATGGCCTCTGCTTTCCTCTGTGACTTCTTCTCATTCCACCCTGGCTTATTAAGCTTCTCCATGACCAGCTATTTTTCTGTTTCTTTAATAACCCAGGCTCACTCCTGCCTTGGGATGTCTCCCCTTGCTCTGCTCTCTGCCTGGAAAGCTCTTCAACTTATCTCCATATGCCTTGCTCCTTCTTGGCATTTGGGTCTAAACTCAAATGTTACTTCCCAAGTGACTGTTAAGCAGTCACTCAGACACCCAAGTTACTCTCAATCACAAGTCTTATTTTTATAAAATTTTTCACTTTATAACAAACTGAAATCATCATGTTCCCTATTTTTTTCTTTGTCTACTTGTTTATTCATTCCTCTATAACATGTTTTCCCATCACCAGCAGGGTTTCTGCCTGCCTTGTTTATCACAATAGTCCCTAGAAGAGTGTTAGACACATCGTAGGTGCTCAAATATTTGTTCAAAGAAATAATGCTATGTAAATATCTTCTTACCTAACACTAAATTATAT
>NW_012148507.1:5312008-5329587 GCF_000956105.1 Propithecus coquereli
GTGCAGATAATAATGCCTATATTGTCTGCACCCTAAGAAAATCATAAGGATGAAGAGGCCATATAGATTCAAGTGTATTTTATAAACTGCAGAGTGTTTTTAAAAATGTGGGTCAGGTAGTTATTAACATAATGTGAAGGATAAATTAGATGCGCCAAAATTTCCCTTATGAAGTGAACTGTATCTACTTAGAAAAGTGCTGACTCTGCAAGCTATAACTCCAACAGGGCCTAAGGAGAAAAGTGATCTGAGCAAAACTGGGGAAAGAAATTACGAGTTACTCTGGAGAAGGAGGGTAGAGGAAGAAAGGGGAAGAGGCAGATTCTGTGAGATATCGGAAAATTGTATTTTTCCTGATGTGATTCCTCCTTGAGACCCCCTGTCCCTGACATCGGTCCCCATATCTTCAACAAAATTACTAAGCAAATGAAATGATTGGGAGTGAGATGAAAGGGGTGTGGAATCCAAAGTGATGGAAAGTTCTGCCCAGATCTGAAGGGCAAGGGGACCCCTACACGGCCCTTTCGTGAGAGCAGTGTTGACTCTAATAGCGGTCATGATGGTAGTGGCGCCTGCCCAGAAACTAGCTCAATGCTAGTCACCTAACAGACTCATATTTTGTGAAATAAAGAATAGTTATTCACTTAGAAATATGGACAACACATTCCTGAACAAAGTGGTTTCACTAATGCATTCATTTTCCAATCTTCTTAGCAGTAGAACTCTTTACAAATGAAATCTCTGCTGATCCTCATTATGTAAAAAGTTGCAAATAATGAACGGTTCCCTCAGAGGGATTAAATCTTTATAGTTTGATGGAAAATAATTTATTGTTTGTGTAATGGAATGTAATACTGAAATTTCAACTAAAGCATCACGGTGAGAGATTTCACATACCAATGTGAATGGGGGGTGATTCCCACGTGCAAAATTTATAAGACATCATCGAGATGTGGTTCTATAAATCTTGGCCCCTTCAGAAGGATCAAGGATATAAATTGGATCAGAAAGTAGGAAACTGAGGCCAGGTATGGTGGCTCACACCTGTAATCCCAGCACTTTGTGGGGGCCGAGGTAAGAGGATCATTTGAGGCCAGGCATTTAAGGTTGCAGTGAGCTATGATCATGCCACTGCACTCCAGCCTGGGGGACAGAGCAAGACCCTGTCTCAAAAAAAAAAAAGTAACGAAACAAAAAGGATTTGTGAGGTTTTTTTGTTTGTTTGTTTGTTTGTTTGTTTGTTTTTAAGAGAGAGCTGTTGAACTGCCAAATGCTTCCCTACAAAGGTGGAGGGTACACAGTACTGGTAAGAGGGACACTAACATCTAACCCAAACACAGTAAGATAGAACTTAAAAAGAACTTTCTGTGTGTTCCATGCAATCCTGATAAAGCTAAATACCTATCCCATGACAGCAGTATAAAGTGGCTTCATTGGAATCCCCTTATATCTTCTTAGTCTTTTGAGAAAAAAGTAAGAGTATATCCTTGATCCAAATATGTACTACTCACAAGAAAGAGATTTGGGTCATAGCCCTTTAAAATTCTGCTCAAAAGGTTTCAATAAGAAACAAGAGAACTGCAATTGGGGTTAGGTGCTCAGGGGTATGTGGCAGACTGACAAAGAGAAGACACCACCTATGCTTCAGGAGTTGCCAATAACTGGAAGCTCAGAAGAGTCCCTTAAAGCACCAAGATAAAGTCAACTTCAACCATCGACCAGACCCAGAGAGCTTGAAGTAGCCCAGCTAAGTAAGGTTTGCCTTAACCCTTCACCTCTCGGTCCCCATGCTCCCAACCAGGGGCCCAAAATAGTAAAAGTTGTTTGCTTGTGAAGAAAGTGAGTGAGAGATAAAAGAAACCAACCAACCCTAAGGGTAGACTGCAACCAACTACCTATCCAAGGAAAGGAAAGGAGGATTTTGAATGAAAGATTGAAGAAGATTGATAAATATCTTGGGTAGGATACAATGCAGTTACCCTCCCCACTGAAAAAAAAAACCAATGTTAATGCTTTGTGACTCATGATCATAGGACTGCCAGTTACCTAAGAATGAGCAGAAAATTATAGGATATATCAAATTTTCCATCTAAGAATAAAGAAAAATAACTTACCCATAAAACAAAATTAAATGAGTCAGGGTCGGCAAAAAAATACAAGTGTGTTTTGACTACATCCCGGGGGTTCTACATTCACTACCCCAGTGACATTTATAAAAGCCCTGGAGCATCTCTTGGAAGCCCCCAGAAGATCAGAACCCAGAATACCGGAGTTCCAGGTTAGGCCGTTCAACGGTCGTCATTTACTCAATACGCACTCATAGAGTTCCTGCTTTGGGCTGAGCACTGTGTTAGAAACTTTCACCTTCGTTATACCCTCTACCCTCCCAGCAATATTCACTCTCCAATACTGTAAGAGTCCAAGGCCCTTTCACATACTCAATCTCACTTAATCCCCTCAAACACTCTGTGATGCAGTCAGGGCAGGGTTGCTCTCTCCACCATGCTCCAGGGAAAATAAAGCTAAAAGGTTAGACAACCTACCAAAGCCACGGCACTGGTGAACTTCAGATCTCCTCCTCCTCATCACGGCACCTGACTATCTCCCGGGCTCGTCTGACACAGCAAGCACACTCAACTTTCTCATCCGGAACATCATATACTTTTTGCAAATAGTCTGTGTAATGTATATTTACAACTGACTGCATTTGTTTCATGTTACCATGTTAAATCTTCCTTCCAAAACCTCATCCCTCCTTCTCTTTCCTTTTATGGCCTACTTGAACGGCATTAGTGTATACATTTTGGCCCTCATCTACAATGTAATGTGATAAAAAGAAAAGTTTGGAGACAATGTTTTCTCTTTGTTTGGTTAAAACAGTATTTTCTTTCTAACCCATATCTGAATATTAATTATTCCAAAGGACTCCTTTAAAAAAAAAAAAAGTAGGCATCTAACACAATGTAAATTCTTAGAAAGTAATCATTTCAATTCTAGGATCTGTCAGTCACTGTGGAGCTAGTAAATTCTTCATTCTTGCATTTTCCAGTATATTATCTGAAATAGATAGCGTATTAGTCTGCTCGGACTGCCATAATGGAATATCACAGACAAGTGGCTTAAACAACAGAGATTTATTTTCTCACAGTTATGGAAGTCCAAGAGCTTGGAAGTTGTCATGCCTATCCGCACAACAAGGAAAATTCTGAACAAATTGAAAATCAACAACTCTTTGTAGATCTATGAGAGATTTGAGCCACAGGGAAAACTACTGCCTCCAAAATTGGAGACAGACAGGCAGATTCAGAGAATCACAGCCTAACACATCAGAAGCCCAGGATCAGACACCACAACAGAAGCTAGTATTGGCAGGAACACTTTAGACTATAATTGACAAATAACCAGAGGCTTAGTATGGACTAGCTTGAGAGTTAATAACCGTGAGGAGGCTCAGTCTTGGGCGGTACCCAATGCTTTCGGTAGTTTTTCTTCTAGGAGCCCTATCACTTATTCAGTTCTTACAGCTTATAGATAAGTGACATGAATGACAGAAATGTTGTAAGTGATAGGAGGAAGGTACTAGGAACACTCTGTTTTAAGGTACTTGTACTACCTGTGAGGCAGTATAGCGTTATTTGAAAGTGGACATAATGTATATTGCAAACTCTAGGGCAACAACAATGAAAGGTTTAAAAAGAAGTATAATTAGTATGCTAAAAAAGAAAAGAAAATGGAGTCATGTAAAATCCTCATTAAAATCAAAGAAGGCAGAAAAAGAGTAGATGCATGGCCACAATAATTTTATAAAAATAATTTTCTATAAAGAAAATTTTTTAAATAACTGAAACTCTCATATAGTTTTGGTGGCTCCATTTTTTTATTATCAATAGTTTAGAAAAGTTACAGCATCAAAAATCAATATTGGTGATGCTATGTGTAGTTTCAGGATTGCTAAGTACGGAAAAATCTTTTTCAAGCTTCTTTTATATTAAAGTGGTATGATTTCAGGGCAAGTAAGTTTTCTTATGTACTGACTAATTTAAATCCTCTTTTAAGTGATAACCCTCTAATTCAGTGGTCCCCAACCTATGGTGAGTTATATGATTACTTTGTTATGTATTACAACATAATAATAATAGAAATAAAGTACACAATAAATGTAATGTCCTCAAATCATTCCAAAACTATCCTCCTCCTCCCTCCCCAATCTATGGAAAAATTGTCTTCCATGAAAACTATCCCTGGTGCCAAAAAGGTTGGGGACCACAGTTCTAATTAACCAGTTTGCCCTGGAGGCAGCATAGTGATAGTTGAGGTAGGAATATTTCTGGAAGCCATTCCTAAAATGGCATGGCTGGCAGTAATTTATACATGCAAGGGACAGATCATCACAAAAATGTAGCTCACCAAACCCAAACTAAACATGTCCTCAACTCAATGTTCCCTTAGAAAGATCCTTAACATGCCCGAGGTTCATTCAGGACAGTGGGTCATTGGGAAAGCTGGAGTAGAAAATGACTAATTGCAGTTAAAAATATCTTCCTTTTGCAAATGTAACCTTGTCAACATATAACCCTGTGAACACATTGCTAGAACCCCTCTCGGGGCCTTGGATCGGCCTTGAAATTTAAACTTAACAGCTTTGTGGTGTATCCACATCTAGATCAGAATTCAGGGTAACATTGCCCTTACAGAAGCAGAATAATGTGGGTGTATATTTCTGTGTGGCCAAGGGGTGGAAGGTGGGGTCAGGGACGGCTTTATTCTTAATTCGCTTGCAAGGGAATACCTTTATATCCTTTAAAATATCCAAGTCTCCATATTTTTTCTTATTTTTTTCCTCCCTATTCATAATCCCTTCAAACTCTTCCCTGTGGAGTCTTAAAATCCTTCCAACTCCACTTCACCTTTAGCAGAGTGGAGCGATGAGTTTTGTTTTAAAATGCAGACTGTTGATTTCCAGCTGAGGGGAGGGGAAAGTGAAAACAATGGAAATAAAAGGTCAAAGAATCCCTCAGGTGAGTCACAAAGCTATTTGTGTATTTTTTTTCAACTTCATGTCTAAGAATTGGCTGAAAAGTGACAATTCCAAATGGCTGAGTGGGAGAGAATGAAAAATCACAATTCTCTGACAGGACTGGGTGCCACACCCTGCTGGGCAATGATTTACAGAATTAGATAGCAACCCACGGAGGGAGAAATTAGCCAAGGCTGTCGCTGAGAAATGCACGACTGCAGCCAGCAGCCACGTGAAATAGGACAGACAGGGCCAGTAAGGTGGGAGGATTTGCAGGGACAGCTACAGGTTATGAACCCACACATGGTCACTGCGCGGGTCCTGGATGAACTGCAGGGAGGAAGGGGACAGGAAAAAGGCCCAGGTGGACCCCTCTATAGTGTGAGCCAACAGAGACCAGAGCAAGCAAAAACTATGCCCTAACTTTCATCTAAAAGTGATACTTTGGGAAAAGAGAAGCAATAGAGCAAGAAAACAATCTCCTCTCAAGAATGACTACGTTAACATCCTAAACAGGACCAAGCACCGTGCCTCTAAAAACATAAACAAGCAAACTACGATGGCCCCTTGTTTCCATGGGAGTTGGTTCCAGGAACCCCCTCCCCTCGCCTTGGACACAAAAAATCCAAGTCCCTGAATTAAAATGGCAACATATTTGCATATAACCTAGGTACATCCTCATGTATGCTTTGAATCATACGTAGCTCACTTGTAATACCAAATACAATGTAAATAGTTGTTACACTGTATTTTTAACTTGTATTATTTTTATCATTTTATTGTTATTTTTTATTGTTCCTCCTCCACCCCAAACCAAATATTTTTGATCCAGGATTGGTTGCATGTGCTGACGCAGAACCCACAGATAAAGAGGGCTGACTTTAACCAAAATCACATCGAAAAATGTCCATCCTTCCACTGTTATATTCTTCCAAGGTTTAGTAAATAAATTCACCTTCCTCAACATCTCTTTTAAAAAATGCTTAGCTCCGAGCTTACATATAGTAGAGGCTCCCCGTAGATACAAAATCTATAATTTACATAGTTTATAAAGAAAAGCTATTTTAATAGTTTAAAAGGCAAGAAAAAAAGGTAAGATTTAAATGTGGTGGTAATAATTTTTTTTTTTCTTTCTCCCCTAGCTTTGTTAGAAGTATGGAGATTCACATTCAAAGTGGAGAATTGTTTCATGGGATAAAGGCTCTATCAAGAGAGATGAAATTACTTAAAGAGCCTGATTTCAGCCCAGTTAAAACCTGCCAGGGAAGTAAATTCAGATTTTCCAATCACAAATGCCACACTGACCCAGATTCAGAGCGAAGCACCTAAGTGTCATCAGGCATTTTGAATGCTGATTGAATGTGGATTCTATTTTAAATTTTTTAAGCTGCCATTTCTTTAAAAAAAAAAAAAAAAAAAAAGCCCAGGGCATGCAAAGAGTAAAATATACCATCATTAAAATATTTAAATTCACCAGCAGCAGTGATTAATAAAACATCACAATGAAACAGTTTACAAAAAGTGGTCTCAACTTGTCTGGGCTGAAATAGCACACTCACCCCAGCCAGCTTATTCTTCTCAACCCTTTCCATTCCTCATCCTCCAAAAGTTTCTTGCAACTCAACAAAAACAAATTGAGCACCTATGCCACAAAAGCTACTCTAATGTTAGAAAGATGATCACATGTAGTGCTCACTTTCAGTAGATTTGTAATTAATAATGGAGACTTGTACCATTTACTTGTCCCCAGATTATATAGGGTAGGGTCATAAACTGGGGAAATGGACCAAATCAAACAGAGCCTTCGGGAAGATTTTTGTCTAGTCCACCCGATGTTTCAAAAAGCATGTGAAGTATTTGCCAATATTTTTTAAACCAAGAGATTAAACACACGCACACACACAGATGGGATCAATGCCCAGAACTGAGTAGTGGCTACCTAGTAGATAAGGAACTCAGGACTCACTATGGTCTTCATAGCTCCAATTTTTTCACACTCAACAACCTCCCTTATTTAAGGTACCAGGCTGGCTTAGGACATATTTGAGTTTGCAACCTGTGCTATAAAGAGGAAACAAAATGCAATGGCAATACATGGAATGGACAGGCAGTTAGTTGGTGGACAGAAGCCTGCAGGGTCCGTCTCACAGAAGAGACAACATATGAGTCAGACACTAACAGATGGGCAAGCCTGGACAGGTGGAATGGGGGACAGGGGCTTTCCTAAAGGAGAGAACCACGTCGGCAACACGACACAGGTAGGAAAGGGCAAAGAACGTAGCACATGTCTGGTAGTCTGGCGTGGCTTCGTGACTCATATATTGATGGAAAATGAAAAGGCTGATATGGCAGGCAGCAGCCACAATGTGGGATTCCTCAACCACAATTTGGCAGACTAAGTTTTAGAGCAAAGAAACTATGAAATCAGAGCTGTGTTTTAAGATAACTTTACTGTTAAATTCTAATAACCTGTAAGGACCTCTTGAGTTACTGCGACAACTATCCCCAAACAACAGACTCATTGTTTTTAATTGCATTCTAGTCCCTTGTGCAGTAGAACTCATCGATAACATCACATTCAACCAACAGTTTGGAAATCAAGAAACCACTTTCCCTCAGGGTGCAGATGGAATATGGATGTAGTGGGGAGGATATTGAAGTCTCTTGTCAAAGCCCCCACTAATAATATGCTTTTGGGCATTTCCTGTAAAATGTTGATGATAATAACCTTCTTCCTAAGGCCGTTGTTACAACTAAATGAAACAAATGGTATAGCATTTGAAAACTTTGCAAACAACACGATATAATACAAATAAAAATTATTATTTGTATAATAGAATATATAGAGGCTAGAATCTGACCAACACATTGGGTTCATCAGATTCTAGCCTCTTTCTAGGGCAGTTCTTCACCTCTTGTGTTCCTCGAGAAAACCGTCTGGCTCCTACACCTTCCAATTCAAGCCTTGGCCATTGATTTTATGAATAGGCCCTTTGAAGGGGCCTATTGAATTTGTTCACTTGATGACATCCCAGTTTCCAGACCTAACTGCAGGTCTCAGCTGGTTTTCAATAACCTAAATCTACTGTCATTCCTCCCAATGACCTACATATCCACGCAAAGTCATTCTTTAAAAGCCTCCAGTATAATTCAAAATGCAAAGCTCTTCTTTTATCAACATAATTATGGCTTTATCAACATAATTATGGCTTTATCAACATAATTCTCGTCCTTGTTAATAATACTCAACTTATTATTATATTAGGTTATTCTCTAACTTATATTCCAATACCCAAAATAAAGTGTTGGGTAAAAAAGTATCTAAATAAATAAATAGAAACACGAAAGGCTTGAAAAATACAGGTCGATACCCCAGGCCAATTTTTTTTGAGGTGGGGAAGAAAGCCCATAAGCAGAGAGGTAAGGTGAAGACCAGAACACCAGAGCTGCATCTGCCCTGAGGCCAGTCACCAACACCACAAACTCTGGGCTCAAGTGGACAGTATTTGCCACATGGAGCTAAAGATTTAGAGCTCGGGTGGCTTTCAGGAGACTGTTCCCATACACAGCTGGGGCTCCAGGTGGCACTCTATCAAGGTAAAGGTGAACTAGATCTAAACAGCTCCTCTTCTTTCCCCAGCCAATGGAAATTCAGAGAGGGTTGCCTTAGTGGCAGATCTGAAAGGGAGGAAAAAGTGAAAAGCAAAAGCAAAAGAAGCCATCCTTGGCAGCTGCCCAGTGGCCCTCAAGTGGCAGTTGATGACCCTGGGCATCATACACGTGGGCTAGTTGGGTGAGAGACACTCCAACCCTGAGCTTGGTCCACGGCAGTTCACCTGGAGGTGCCTGGTGATACCTGGCAGAAACAAACACGAGGCTTCTCTATTGCCACAAATAATTTTTCAAGAGTAATAACAAGAAAGCAGTCATGTATTACCATCCACACAAG
The DNA here is from genome assembly GCF_000956105.1 of Propithecus coquereli. NCBI lineage: Eukaryota > Metazoa > Chordata > Mammalia > Primates > Indriidae > Propithecus > Propithecus coquereli. The sequence continues at coordinate 5,320,975 of NW_012148507.1, forward strand.
AAAACAAGCCCATACACTCATGAATAAAACCACAGGCAGAAGAAACAGACCTACAACGATTTCATATATTTGAACTATCAATCTAATAGGGAATGACAGGCATGTACACAACTAAAATTCAACACAGAACAACATTCAAAATGAGAGAAGTCTGGAATGTCAGTGAGGATGGGTGAATATTGCCTTCCGTGCAGCAAGGCTCTACGTCATAGTCACAGCTCTGCATAGTCTGCATTGTTTCAGGAGAGAGGTAAGAAGCCACATGGCAACACAAAGAGAGCACTTAGACAGGTGGAGCCATGGACAGGTGTATACCCTGTCACTTACTAGTGTTACTTAATCTTTCTGAGCCTTAGTTTCCCCATCTGTAAAAAGGACAATAATTATTTCAAGAGGGAATGTAAAAATTAAATGAATTGGCTAATGTGAAAACCTGACATATTGCCAGTGTTTAAGAACATCAGCTCCTTTTATTAGAATTGTTCAGGCAAGAATAAAATCACAGGTATCTTACTGCTATAATATAGGATGCTGTTTTAGAAAGTGGGGCAAAATAAACCTTTCTGCCCCAACCATAATATCCCATCCCAATCCTGTAACTAAAAAAGGCCAAACCCAAGCCGGTAGTTGACTCATGCAGGAACCACAGAAAAAAATATTTAAGCTCATAAATTTAAATCTCAGAAACTCTAAACAAACTAATTTCCTGCTGGATGGCTTTAGACCCAGAGAAAATGCCTACAGGAAGAACAACCAGAAGGTATCACAGAAAGACTGAAGTCTCTTGCAATTTCCAGTGACCAAGAAACTTCCAGAACACTAAAAGACAAGTCATCCAAACTGGTTATCCCAAGGGTCTCTGTTCCTTTGGAGGCCAAGTCCTCTTCCCAGCTGTGAGTACTGTCTGGGTGGGGAGAAAGAGTGAGCAGCAGTCAGGATAATGTAGACTGAGCCATTTCTAGCTGATGCCCTTATAAATATGCTTCCGTTGCCCAGAATAATTGCTTCCAATAAAGGCCAAACACACAATTCTGACAGGGATGTCCTTATGAGTTTGTGCTGCTTGTAAACCTGTCAGAAGAGATGCCTCCTTGTATTTCCATCTTTCAGCCCAGCTAACAAGTCAGGTTATTTCTCATGAAATCATTTCATATGTTTCATTCAAAGCCAAGTTTGAAAGCGTAGATAAGCCCCCAGTGACTGATGGTTTTATTATAATTAGGCTGGCTTCATGTTTCCCTTCCATAATGCAGGGACTCAGCGTCTCATTCACAGCTCTCTCTCACTCAAAACTACTCCTTCTTTTATATTCCCTATCTTGGTAAAAACTAGTACTATTTGTCTGGTAGTACCGGAACCTGAGAGTCATCCTCTAATATTCCCTGCTCTAATACACCCACAAACTACCTGGCAACCTCTCCTAACAATACTACATTCTAGAGATCTCTAATCTGTGACTTTATCTCCACTTGCATGGTCACTGCTCATTCAGACTCTCAGCACTTCTCACCTGGGCTCAATATAAAAGTCTCCTCCTCAGGGTCCGACCCTTCAGTTTCACTCCTTTTTAGAACCACCTTCCCCTCAACAAATTGTTAGAAGACACAGAATTGATCGAGTCACTGCCTTATTTAAAATCATTCACTGGATTACCATTGCCTTCAAGAAGAAATACAAGCACTTCAGCATTTTACCCAAGACCTTGCCCCAGATCATTCTGTCCTTGCACCACTTTTGCCGACACAGATCCGACATGTGCCCAGGCTGCATGGAACCACTTGCCATTCAGTCGTGATGCCAGGATCTGATACCCTCCAAGTCTGTGTGGTTCCTCTCCTTGGAACGCTTTTCTACATGTCCTACATATACTTACTCATCTGGTTAACATCTACTCATCCTTTATGACTCAACTGAACATCGAATCATTGGGATGCTTTTGGCCATTTTCCCTCCACTCTCAGGTAGAATTACTTTGAAAGCTAGAAAAGTTCCCAAGGACCTACAGTTTTAATTAGGCATCATGTTTTTGTTGTTCTATAACCTAGGGTTTCTCGACCTCAGCGCTGTTGATGTTTTGGGCTGAATAACTCCTCGCTATGGAGAACTGCCTTGGAGGATGCAGCATCCCTGGCCTTCACCCAATAGATGCCAGTAGCACCAGTTGTGACAACCAAAAATGTCCCCAGACATTGCCAAATGTCTTCTAGGGGGAAAAAAATCATCCCCCATTGAAAACCACTGCTATATAGTACACAGACATCATTCTAGGATGGAATTATTGGAATTGTAGCTTATATGACCATGCTCACCACTGAAAAGCATTTCCTCGGTGGCAGCAACTATCTTTTTCTCATCAGTGTAACCCCAGAGCCTACAACAGTGTCTACCACTTAATAGATGCTTGATAACATATTTCCTGAATGAATAAAAACAAATGAAATAGCAAATGTTCAGCAATTATCCTGTGGAAATGTTCTACCTTCTCAGCCATACCTCCAGGAAATCCTAGGATATAAAGCATGTCATCGTTGGACAGGAAAACAGTCTATAACTGAGAGTTCTGAGCTCTCAGAATTATAGATAGACTCAAAAAGAATTTTAGAGGGAAACTAGTTCCACCACCAACTTCTGTGATTTGAGAAAACAGAAACACAAACAGAGAAAGTGGCTTTGCATATGCTACACAGCATGCATGCAGTAGAAACTCATCCTGCATCTCTCACTGACCTCGACCAAGCTACTTGCTTCCCTGTACAAACAGGAGACCTGTCGTATGAACTTCACCTTGCCAGATGTACACAAACAATCTGTTAGCAGGTCTCTTTAATCTGTCCTGACAGTGTAGCTGAGACTTCTCTCTGTGATCACTTTGAGATATTTTACCTTGGTAAAACTCTAGCTGATGCATTGGGGCCCAACACTTTGCTTTGGTGACTATACAAGCCGTTCACAGTGTTCCACTTTCAAACCATCTTGTTCTGAGCTCTTTGCCCCAACAGCACATCTTGGTTTAAACACAACGCTCCAGGATACTGAAGATGAGAGGTAGGCTCTGAATATGACACTTCTCTAGACATTAATGCTCAGCCTGAGGAAAATAAACCAATCTAAACAAAGCCATAAAATGTCCATTAGACTGGAGATTTCCACCCCCACATCCATAACGATGATATTCTGCCTTGAGCAGAACACGCATCATCACACGCTGTGAGAACAGCTCCGTCTCTGCCCTAGCCATACCCTGCACGGCTAACCAAAGCCGAGTTGTAAGAGTGATATACTTTTAAACTTCAAATGGACAGGTGGTACCATTAGACATTTTCAAGGCCATACAATTCATATTCTGATAGCCATGGGGATGGGGTAATCTCAGCATTCACGAAGTGCTGAGAACAGAGCTGCTTAACCGAGAGATTGGTCCACTGAACAGTGACCTCTTTTATTTCATCTCCTCTGGTATAAAAGCTTCTTCTCTTGTGTGCCAGCAAAAAAAAAAAAAAGACAGAGATTGTCTTTCACTTTTGCTAACACAAGTCCCATGAAATGGGAGGAGAGGGGCTTTCGTTAACTAGACCACTTGACTGAGATGAGATAATATATTTCTCCTCTTCATTTCTGGGAGAGAAAGCAAAAAAAAAAAAAACTCAGGCAACAATGTCTGTAGAAATCCAAAGGCATTTTGAAAGAAGATAACATAAGGAAATGTGGAGCTGAGGGAAACCGACTTCCAGACTTGGCATGGTTTGGTGACGATGAGGATGAAAGCAGGTGATGCAGAACTTTTCAAAGCACCTGCGTTTCGTTTAAGTCCCAAAATGGGCTTCGTGTCCCCGCTGAGGCAAAGGCACCTCTGTCAGAACTCCAGAAATGTCTGAAAAGAACTCTTCACTTGCCATTGCAATCATTTTACCGGTAAAGAGTTAACTTGACCTTGGAAACATCCACGGCATTGCATCGGTATTTCAGAAACGCCTCCTTTTCTCAAACACTTCTCATCCTTCTAACATTAACCCTTGGGGTTCTAAAGCTGGATCTACTTGAAAGTAGAGCCATACCTGTGATGAATTAGTACATAATGCATCCTTATAATCTTGTATTTGAAAAATCCTTGGAACCACCTGTCTTGAGAGCCAATAGTACTGAGGCAGGAAATTAACATCTTGAAGGTGCCCAGACGGATAGACACAGAGTTCTGTTACGAGTGTGTTTTCCTTCTTTGGATTTGTCATATATTCTTCATTACGTTTTCAGCTCTTATTTGGTTTCTTGATGGACTCCCTCTGGTGTCCAGTTATTCCTGCTAAAATGAGGACAAATTGAGATGCGTGCTTCTTATACAACAGATTAAATAAGATCCTTCAGTAGAGTGCCTGATTTAAGCTCAGGTCTTAGGTAATTAATTACAAAACTCAGGTACTTACATTTTGTAATGCCTGTAAGAGAGGAGTTAGCAACCTTGTTCCAGGGCTTGGGATCTGAAGAGGAGTGATTATTTGTTTGCATGCTTAGAAGAATTTTATTTATTGTTTATGTCCTAACATTGCATATATAGTTGTAATTATTATTTCCCTCTTATCCTTAGCAAGATGATTTTCATTTTTCCAAAGTGATCCTGAGTACTATTTTAGAGTTTATATTATCAACATCTCTAAATGATATTTATATATTAACATGTTAGATCCTCGACACCTTAATAATTTATCTGTATCTAAGGTAATGGACTCCTCATCCTTCAGGAATCTCCATCATAGGACGTGGCCATCTTTGCTTTAATGTAGAATTTAAAATCTTAGCTCCAGATGCAGGCAGAGTGAGAGAAGTTTTGAGATAGGGCAAGATCAGGAGTTCAATTTACTGTAGTAAGTGTCTCCTTCTCCAACTTTGCTTCCTCTTTCAGCCCTTTTCCCTTCCAACCCCACATATTCCCAGGCCCTCTGTTATTATCTCTACATTGATAAATACCAAATGTGTATCTCAAGCCCAGATTTCTTGCTTTTATGTAAAAGCCTCTTTTTCTCACTTGGATAACCAACAGGTACTTCAAATTTAACGTACGTGAAACGAAGCTCACCTCTCCTTTGGTTTCCAAGCCTCCTGTGCTCTGTAGCTCAGTGAACCACATATTCCTCCACCAGTTGTCCAAAGCAGAAGACTAGGAGTCACCTTAGACTCATTCTTCTCTTTCCCCCAACACCCAACCGATCAAAAGTCTTGTCAATTCTCCCTCTTTGATATTTCTCATATCTGTCCTTTGTATTTCTACTGCCATTATTTAAGTTCAAATCCACCATCATCTTTTGTACTGTCAGCTAACCAACTTCCCTTCCTTCACCCTGACCTCCTCCACTTCAGGCTTCAACCTGTATCCAGGGCGAGCTCCCTAAAATTCCAATCTAATCTCCCCTGTTCTGCTTCATACTTTCCTATGACTTCCTTTGCTCTCTGGATAAAGTTCCTTAACAATTCAGCCCCCTCTCACCCTGCTTTCCCTCCCTGCTTCAAGCATCATTACTCTTCACTTTAACTCTATGCCTCATCTTTATTGTACAATTGTGGTTCACCAAAAAACCATATTTTCTCTTTCCTTGGGGCCAGTGGACAACTAGCTGCTCCCTTTACCTGGAAAACAGTCTCTTGCTCCCCTCTCGCTATCCGGGCACTTATAAATCATCCCCCAGCTATTTGCTCAAGCATCACCTCCCAAAAAGGCATTCCCAGAGCACCTGACTCCTCACCTCCAGGGCAGAATAACTTTGCTCTCCTGTCAGGCCTGGTCCGTCACAGCATTCCTTATTTTCTAATAATAACTTACAGAGATCTCATTATGAGCCAGATCCTATGCTGATGTCTACACGGTTTATATCAGAGGTTCCAAACTGAAGGGCCAAATCTAACACATGCGTATTTTGTATGAGCTAAAAGGATTTAATATTTTATTAATGAAATGTATTTTTTTTTAAATCAGGATATTTCAAATAAAAAGTCTGGATTAACAGCTTCTTCGGAAAAATGATCGAATCTGGCAGCACTGGATCCACATTTCTGAACATGCCAACAATAAGGCACACCTGGATCGTGGCCACTCTTCCGAGTGGCAGTGTTGGTTTGCCAGGGCTTCCATGACAAATACCACCGCAGACCGGGTGTCTTAAACACAGAAACTTATTTTCTCACAGTTCTAGAGGCTGGAACTCCAAGAGCGAGGTGTTGGCAGGTTGGGTTTCCTCTGAGGCCTCTCTCGTTGGCTTGTGGACACCTTCTAGAGGCCTCGCACCGTCTTCCCACTGTGCACACATTTGCCCCCCCCCCCCGTGTCTCTCTGTATAACCAAATTTCCCTTTCTTATAAGGACACCAATCAGATTGGATTAGAACTCACCCTAACAGCCTCATTTAACTTAATCACCCTTTAAAGTTTCTGTCTCTAAATACAGTCACATCGTGAGATACTGGGGATTAGGGGCAGCACAATTCAGCCCATAACAGGGCCTTATACTCTCAGGTGTACAGTTCTTACCATACTCTGTTGTCAAGCACTCAAATACTCAGTGCACCTCACACATTTGAGGTTCTCATCCCAGCTCCTATAGTCATTTGAGTTGATGACTCTGTTATCCTCTCACTGTTTCATGATACAGGTTCTCTGACGCCAGATCCTAAGCTCTTCATTAATAAATTATACCACCTTTTACCATGCTATACCAGTCCTTTATCTTTCCATACTCCTAGATGTGAGTATCCTAAAACCAGGGACTTGGTCCTATTCATCACTGCAGCCTTAGGACCACAAGACAGTGGGTAAAGACAGCAAGCTCTGGAGCCAGGCTGCTGGAGTTTGAATCATGGCTCTCCTATATCTTAGCTGTGTGGCTTTGGACAACTTATTTAATTTTCCTGTATTTTATCTGTAAAATGGGGATAACAATAGTGCCTATCTTCATGTGGTTGTTGAGAGAATTAAATGAGCTAATGCACATGAAGTACTCAAAATGGTACCTGACATGGTAGTTACTAATATATTAAATATATTGGCTAGTATCAGTGTTATAAGGGCCCTTTCTAGTATCTGTATCCATTCATTTGATAAATATTTATTGAGCACATACTATATGCCAGGCACTCTATTGAGCATAAAAATCACAAGGATAACAGAGAGGAAAAAGAGAAGCTGAGAGAGAGAGAGAGAATGTTAAACATGGACTCTGAACTCAGACTTTAATGGCAGGTTTGAGTCCAAAAGCCATATTTTGGAATATCCACTGAAGCTTCAAAAGGCATTTTCCATTATACAAGGGGGACTTTAAAACATACTTCATTATTCACTCAACATAACCCCAATATTTGCAAAAATAAGTAGGAAAATCCTCCCAATCCTCACACTAGGCAGTTTTATTATTTTATGAATGATTTCTGCATAAATGTTTCTTAAATTGTTAAGTCAACAGTACTTTGATGTCTGTCTGGTCTATTTCTAAACAGGGATTATCAACTGTCTTTCGCATAAGTGATGTACCTTTTGGCCCATGCAGTTTTTTTTAATTGATATATCAGGAGAGATAAAACAAAGGGCTATGACCAAAGCAAAAGGTGTAAGAATTTCCCATCATTAGCTTTGCCTTGTCCCTAACCCTAGCCTAGAAATCCTGAGTTTTCCTACCAAACTAGTAGTGTCTACTTAGTACTAAGTTTCCAAACTCTGAGCTAGGACTTCAGCTGACAATGAGATTTGTATCTGGGCCATGTGTTCACTTGGTTAGAACACACTGATGGGGAAACTAAAAGCCAACTGCTGTAGGAACCAGAGCGTTTCACCCAAAGAGATCCCTTTGCGCAGTCACAGGTGGCATCCTGTCCCCAGCCAGCCCTCTCATACATGCCCAGCCCTGAGATAAGGACGCAGGTCAGTGTCAGAGTGAAGCACACTCCATATAAACACAGGTCGTTTCATCTTAGCAATCATCATAGCTACCACTGCACATTTCACATTGTGCCAGAAACCGTGCTAAGTGCTTTTCATATATTATTTCCTTTTATCTTTGAAACTGTATTAGGTCTTATCCCAATGTAACCTTGAGAAAGCCTAGACAAGTAATTTGCCCAAGTGGTAGAGCTGAGAGTTGACCCCACATCTGACTTGAGACTCCAGAGCCGGTGAGGTCAGTCTCCATGCACCCTTCGCGGTGTTAGCACCACGAGGTAGTGGGAAGCAAGGAGATCTAGGACCTCATCCTTGTTCTGTCTCAGGCTTTCTGTGTGACCTTGGAGAAGCCTTTTCTATTCAGTCTTGGGCACAACAGATAGATTCTGCTACGGGAACACTGCTTTTGGCATTTTACACAAATCACTCTTTCAGTCTTGATCTCATCTTCTCTGGTTCCATACTTAGGTTCGGAATATTCTCTTATGCTTTCTCTACTGGAAGAACCAATGGGACATGTTTCTTTGTTTCAGTCTGATACTAACCCTTTATCTCCACTGCCAGCCGGCCTTGGTTTCCTACATATCTCACAATCCCGTCCTGATGGTTAAAGAGATTGGACAAGTCAATTTCTCTAAGTATCAGTTAACTCATCTGCTGAATAAGAGATTTGGACTAGATTACCCCTAATTCATC
>NW_012148507.1:5333557-5346054 GCF_000956105.1 Propithecus coquereli
AGTTCTGTTAACACCTTGATCTTGGACTTCTAGCCTCCAGGCTGTGAGAAAATACATGTCTGCTGCTTAAGCAACCCAGACTGCGGTATTTTGTTTAGCAGCCAAAGTAGACTAATGCAATGGCTTATAGTTCATAATATAGGTGTGTGTAGTGAACTGTATCTGGTTATCATTACACAGAATAGATTCAAACATTCTTAAACAGTTTTAAAAATGCACTCTGCGGTTAATACGTATAGATCCTAGAACTGGATGGACTCTAGGGGGCTAAATAACTAGTAATAGTAACTAGTAATAATCATAGCTAATGAAGTAATAATAACTAGTAATAATCATAGCTAGTGAAGATCATTTAATTACCATAGAGGAGGACATGCCATCCTCATTTCTATAGGTTCTCTGGCCACTGGCCTGGGACGAGATCATGGCTTTTGAAATTACCCCATGACTGCTCTGCAGAGGCAACTTTGATGGAGGGGCGGAAACCCCAAACTTCCAGGCAGATGATGGAGGTTCGCATCCTGGTTTTCCACTCACTGTGTGATCCAACATACGTCAGTTAACTGCTCCAAGGCTAGGTCTCTTCAGATAGAAAATGGGGATGCTAATGCCGGTCCCATCAAGCTCCTGAGAGGAGTACAAGGTCTAAAGTGTGTGCAGGTGGTTTGTAGACTGCGCAGTTTCACCGAAAAGCTTGGTGTCGAGAGCTGGGTTGGCAGTTGTAGTCACACCCGTCTCTAGGAGCGGAGCCTCAGACACATCTGTGATCACCAGCCTCCCTGTGTCTCACTGCATGGTGGTCCTTTGCAAGTTGCATTCGCTCAGCCAGCCAGTCAGCAAGACAGCGTCTGTGCACCACCAAGAGAAACCTGCAAAAAAGTGTGAAAATGCTGTGAGGTGACGAGGTGTTCTGTCTTCAGTTCAGACGACTGATGAGATGAAATTTTTACTGAGTCAGACAAATTCGGAGACGTTATCCAGATTTCGTTGGTTGTTTTCACATCATTCAGTACGCCTGTTTGTTCCCTTTCGGAGCAAGGGTGACAAACGTTCCAGGTAAGACACCAACACACACTCTTCTCTCTCTTGTGTGCTTTCAATCTGTTAAGCTTAGGAGGCTCTATTCCTCTCTCCCTGTTTTCTGGTCTTCTTCCATTTAAAAAAAAATCATCTACGGATAATTCTTGGCAGGTCCTTCCCAATTTCTTCACTACAAAGAGTTGTCCCTGAGACAATCAACATCGCCCAGCAGAGATTCTACTGATTTCATAATCCAAGTCCTTATAATATGATGTTTATGTAGCTGCTTCTTGTCCTTTTCTCTGAATCTACTGGTTATTACAAGTAATATTTCACTGATTATTTTTCTAAGTTAATTAATTTATTGTCATCTACTTTATTCAAGGCACTTTGATAGCCTTAAGAAAAAAGCATGAAGCAGGTCTCTGCTTTAAAGCAGTTTCTACTCAGGTGGTCTCTTTATTTCCCATAGATGCAGTATGGATCTCTTTCTCCCTCCTCTGTCTCTTGGTTCCACTCCTTAAATATGTCACTTTTCCCCCTTAACAAGAGATAACTTGCCTCCTATGCTCAAATTTACCCAGTTACTAATTTTCGTGTGTACCGAGATTTACTGATGTGTCCACTAGACGTCCCTCTTCCTGGAAATCTTTCCTGAACTTTGCAAGAAGCTGGGTAACATTGTCCAAGCTCCTTAACCTCTCCGTACTCTCAGATTCTTTGTGCAATGGAGACAACAATAGCTATCACCTACCTCAAAAGCGTGTTGTGAAACACACAGGTAGAATAAGTTCTAAGGTTCCATAGCAGAGTAGGATGACTATAGTTAACAACAGTGCATTTTATATTTCAAAACAGCTCGAAAGGAAGACTCGAAATGTTCCCAACACATAGAAATGATAAATACTCAAGGTGATAAATATCCTAAATACCCTGACTTCATGATTACACGTTCTATGCATGTAACAAAATAGCACATGTACCTCATAAATATGTATAAATATTATGTACCAATAAAAAAATTTGTTATGAGAATTAAACATTTCCTACCACTCTATAAGCACTCGATAAACATGAGACACTCGTACAGCATCAATGAGATCCATGGGGTACCTCTGAATATCTCATTGGATACCCCTTCTCTACAACTACCATGTGCCATGTTTATCTCTAACATGAAAATGCTTACTCTATTGGAATAGCCTATATACTTGCCAACCAAGTTAAAAATAATTGTTACTATTTATTGAGAATTTACTACATATACCAGGCACTTTGCATATATTAACTCATTTTATCCTGCCCAACCATATGAGAGACATCCAATCATTTTCATTTCTTCAGCCAAAGAAATTAAGACTTAGAGTCACATACACAAGGGCACTCACTTAGTAAATGACAGAATGACTTGAGCCCAAAGTCCACACTCTCAACCATCCCCCACACTCGATCACCTCCCCAAAGGGTTCAGTCTAGCACCTCTGTGCCCCTGTGGCTAGTACAGTGCCTGACACATAAGAAGTTTCCATTTTTTTCTTTGGTTAATTAACATCTTTCCAAGGAAAAACACATAAATATTTTCGTGTTTCAACCAACTATTCTCAGATCCACAAAAATGATTTGATTGTCACATGGATCTGTGGGTAGCTTTTTAAAGGATTAAGCTGACCTAGCTTTCTCATTTTAGAAGTGTTGCCATTTCTTTTTTCAGGGAAGAAAAGACATAACCGGAATAAACTGTAGGCAGATGTCTCATTTCTCCAATTTATTATTCTGGAGTGAAAATATTGAGTGACATAATGCATCACAGGACTGTCATGACTAAGTATGGGACAATACATCAAACAGGCATGGCTCTTGGAAAAACTACCAAACAGGCTTCAGCTAATGACGGATTAAGTTATTGGGATGGTTTAAGTTATTAGCATTATGGAGAATGAGAGAAATGATTAAGGGCAGAATGTATATTTCTAAGCAGAAGTAATATGTGTTTCAAATCAGGTTAAATTTAGGATCCCCCCCAAAAAACACAGAATTATAATAACCTTTAATAATGAATGTAATCTATTGGGGTCTTCCCAACAAACAGTTTCTGAAGTAAGAACGTCAGGGTTTATGGAAGGAAGTTGCAGAAGAATGGGTGTGTGGATTAGGCAGGGAAAAGTGTACAGAGGCCTTTGAAACCATATGTTGAAGACTTTGACCTTCATCCGATGGACATCAAAGGCTCACGTCAAGTTTTGGGCAAAAAGAATGACATCAAGGTGGCACATAAGTCTAGATGTAGTGGGGGGATTGCAAAATGAGGGAAATTTAATGGCACTAGACACAAAAAGGAGGGAAGAGATTGAAGGAGATTTATGCAGGAGGAAGCATCAACAGCATTTAATGGCCACTTGCAAGAGACAGGAAAGGAAAACAAGGCAGCAGATGAAGACAGGAAGAGAAACAGGGTCAGACCCTCATGCCTGCTGGCCCTAGCTCACCAGCACTGCAATGTACTAAGCCCCTCTGCCTGCAGTCAGGCCCCAGTTCTGCAACTTGCTCTGATATCTGTGTTTGCTGGAGGTCCCTTCTGAGTTACTCACAAGATCTCATTCACCTTTGGTTACTCCCATTCTACCCATCCCGTCCAACGCTTCTGATATTCCCTATCTGCTCCCTCCTTCCTGACCCGCACTGCAGGCGCCAGCGAGTGAGGTGCTCGCTGGTGCACAAGTACTTCCCTTCTATATGTCACCCTCTTGCGCCCTGTCCCCATCACAATGGCTCCCCCAGCGCCATCCTTACAGCAGAGCCCAGAGGGGGGCTTAACGACAAGAAAGGATTGATCAGTGTTCCCTGAACAGTACAAGACAAGGAAATTTTTAAAAGCCCTCTGGACTTTGTGCATCAATGATATTTTGTAGGAAACTTGAAGGAAACTTGACAGAGACTTGTAAAATGCATTTCATATAAAAAAAAAAAGTTGAAAAGGGCAAAAAAAACGCTGCAAGTCTGACAAGAAGAAAAAGGAAAAAAGGTGTACACCTAAACATGGGGACTGAAAACCGAATTGAAAGCAAAGCTGCCTATGACCTTTGTGCCTCCCCAAATGAAAAGCAAACTTTTCCTCCTCCTCCCTCATCACAGAGTTTGTCTGGCATGATTGATGACACGGTTTCTGCTAAGGACACTGCTGAAATGTTCAGACGTATAACACGAGAGCTCACACCGCACTTCCCTGCGGAAGAAAAGGCAAGCTGCTGTGAGAGACAGAGGCCTGGCAATTAGAGAGAAAAGAGTGGAAGGGAGCACAGTCGCTGGCAGGATGTCATGCCACCTAACTGATGTTCCCCGTCACTCCTCGCAGTGACGGATGCTGTCTTTAAACTTTCCAGGGCAAGATACAAAGGCATAGCACACATGGCCCACCACTCTGCAGGCAAACTCTCCAGTCTTAGAGAAGAAGCCAGTTGTCTCCCTCTCTCTCTCCAATCCTGTCACATATATTCCAGCTTCCCTAGGTTGTATTCCACCCCCCGTTTCCACCTAGATTATAGCTGGTTCCTCATCTTCACCCACTTAAATCCTCCCCACATTTTAAGACCCAACTCAAATTCTATGTCATTCCTCAACTATCCCAAACAACCATGACCCTTCCCTGCTCTAAATCCTACAACAAACAAAACTTGTGCCCACATCATTCCCCAAATAGATTCTAAGTACTGCAGAATCAAAGCAAAGACCTGCCATTTTATTCCTAATGCAATGGCGAACATTTAAGTAGGTGCTCAAGAAAGATGGAACAGAATATGGCACTCTGTCGTATTCTTCATTATTTACTTTATCTCACATATGTTTCTTTAAAGTCCAATAAGATTATAAGTTCCTTGAGGCCAAGGATCATGACTTAGCATTTCTTTGACAGTCTAAATGACACCAAGCCCACAATAGGAAATAGGTATTTACTTACCTGAGCCGGTTAACTGGAAGGAATTTGAAGGTTTCACACAAGTTACCAGTTGCAATGCCATTCATTCACTCAAATGGAAAACATCACCTTATGACTGGAACAAAATTGTCCAAGCTACGCTGTTCAATGCCATAATTTCACTAAGCTCCAGGGGAAAGCCCTGAGTTTGCCTCTGGGATTTTTAAATGTCACTTCAACATGAGTGACTGGCATCTGAGCAGCCATCCCATGGATGGTTCTTCAGAGTTCTCTAAGCTTACTCTGCAGGGAAGGGCATATCGTACTTAATCAGTTCACACGTCAAAAGACAGTTTTGTTTTTTAAATGCCTTTGCTATGAGTTCCACCTGGGACTTGCAAATCCATATGAGATCTTGATTTGCACATCATTGTTGGATGCAAGGCTCTGCAACGAGCACTCAGCTGTCAATGGAAAGCGAAGCCGGATGTCAGCCTGCTCCTCCTCCCTGCCTCCCCCCACCCTCGAATCTCCCAGGCAGATTCAGGGGAAAGCAGCGAAGATGAACAGATAGGATTTGCAGGCTGGGGATAAGGGATAAGAATGCATGTGGAGGAAGAAAGACTGTCATTAGGTTGTTTTCCTCTCTGTAATAACTGCTCTAAGACCATCGGCTTTAAGTAATAAGTTTTTGAAAACTAAAAATTTTAGATACGATTTTGTATAAGCAAATCATGTGTGTGCACAAAACTCTATATTTTCAGCATTTTCGCATGCAAATTGGGCTGTTAGAGCGTTAGCTAATTGAGCAATGTGCGGAATTCAATGCTTTTTTGCAAGCGTGATGGGAAGTGATACGGGTGCAGCTACAGAGAATGTGGAAGAGAGTGGCTGGCAGTTAGCACCACCGTTTGCCTGCAACTGGGGAGCTCAGTTGCTCTGGGATGCTGAAGCTCTTTTGAGAAACAGAGTGGACAAACCGTCTGAAGCGAATATATTTTCAATCAAGTGACCAGTAAATTGACCACTGCCAATTGTCATCTGCATCAATTACTTTTACTCCAGGAGCAAACTCACGTGGGCCACCTGAGTTAGCACTTCAACATGGCTTGGAAAAAATGGCCTGATGGATTGCCCTGTTGGGTACGGGGTGCGTGTAACTGTTCCCAGACCCTCTGCCATCCTTGAATCTGCATAAACAGGAAATCAGTTGGCAGCACACTAGGGTTGGGTGATCGAAGAGACTTTAAAGACACTATTTACAAAGGAGTGGGCAGAGATTAGGAAAAGCAACAAGGGTTTGAACAAGGCCTCAGGATGTGATAGTTGTTGCAATTCCAAGAACTGAAGGGGCAAGGAAATGGGTCAGGTAATAGAACCTGGAGAGACAGCTACCAAAAGAGGACTTGTGACCTTTCAGTTGACAAAGGCAGCCAACCCATCATAACCCCCAAGGAGAAAGCCAGAGGGATCAACACTCTGATTTCATTCTTCTCTCCCCTTCTGGTACCTTGCCTCAGCCCCCATTGACCAAACCCAATGGGAAGACATGAGGCAAAGGCACCTCTTGATTGTATCTGTACTGGTCAACCTCCCAGACACAGCACAGGGCTTAGCATAGATCTAGAGGGACAAACCAAAGACATCCTGTACAGGTGCCCTGGAGTCAAAGATTCTGCAGGTATCACACATTTTGCTTTTATTTCATATTTTAGTATTGCTGGGCCTTGAGCTTCGGAAATTCTCCGAGAGCTACATCACAATGATACCTTGTCCAGCACTAATTCTCCATTCTCATGGAAACTTTCATGATTAACAGTAGTCTTAAACCTATGAGAATCATTCTTAAGACCTCAATAATTTTAGCTTATAATATGGAAATGGTTATGGAATTCATCACATTATAACTGATTGGTTTGGCTTATTCCCTAATCATAGTCCAAAGCCCAAAGCCATTGCCTATATGGCACAAGCCAAATACGAATAGACAGCTCTTCATCTAATTCTTCATCTCTACTTCTGTATCATATGTCTGGCAACTCCTCCTGCTCTCATTAGTTTCTTGCTTTTTAAATGCTTATTTGTATTTCAAATAATCCCCATCAAACAGTTCAGATTTAATTGTTCATTAGTTATTTAATGTGTGCTGTTTTTTTCTCCCTACCCAAACTGCAAGCTCCCTGAGGGTAGAGGACATGTGTTATGTTTACTCAGACATCCATTAAGGTCTCAATAAATACTCTTGGTTGATTAATTCTCCAGTAATGTGCAACTTTGGGTAACCAGTCTCTACAGAACAGTTTCTTTGCACCTAGAACTCTGACAAATTATGGACTACTTAAGAGCAAGATCAAACTATGCTTTATCTCAGGACCTCTGGCGGTGCCAAACACGGAGTAATTCTACATAGTAGTAATTGCTCTGGGAGGTTTTAAGAAGGAAGGAAATGGAAAAGAGAGAGAAGCTAAGCATGTTCCTTGTTTGTGCAAAGACCTTGCATTAGGCCTACAGACAGTGATTAGACACAGAGTAAGCAGAGTTGCTGGAAAATAACTTGACCCATAACCATAACCCATATAGTGCTGCCTGGATGCTATGAAGATAATTGGCCTCTAGGTATTTAGAATATGGTCTTTGTCCTTCCTTTTATAGATGGTTCTGTACATCTTCATGTATAATAAGCCAACTTGATCTGGGTGATGCCATGATTCAGATATGTGTGTCCTAGGAGTTATAAAGGGATATTAAATACATCCATAAACACCTGCTGGAGATTGTGCAATAAAGATAACTTCATGACCAATTAATCATACCTCAAAATACAAAGTTAATAATACATCAGCTCACTGTTCTCCCCAGCAAACACAAGGGGAAGAACAACACAGTTTGACTGAAATTAATCAATGTAACACTAATAATCTGGAAATTTTAGGGAAAAAATTTTCTGACAGAACATATTTTAATATATTTATTAATCAATAGCCTCATCTCTCTATTTCATTTTGACCCTGCTGACACAATCTCTGAATTAAACAGCAGCACCATCCTGAGGTACAAGATTTGTCAACACAGCCAATAAATACACTTTCAAGCAAACTATGTTTGAAGACAACATTTTTTGAGGAGGGTGTTGAAGAGCTTAAATTAGTATGGTAATCATTTAGCAGGTATTCTCTAAGACAATCAGAATTTCATGCAATTATATCCATTTCAATATATACAATAAATTAAATTTAGAGCTCACTGTGCTTTCACTTATACAACTTGGTAAGACTTTATGGAAACAAACTATAAATCAGAAGCAAAAATTTTTGTCAGACTCAAGCATCAGAAGTAGTCATTACTGTAAAATAAGGTCCATCAAAGTCGAAAGAGACGTATACACGACCACCACCCACCATTTAAAAACACAAACTGGGGATGAAAAAATATAGTTAGATAGATATTTGGAATGAACAATATTTGATAGAACAACAAAGTGACTATAATCAACAATAAGTTAGGGTATACTTTAAAATAACTAAAAGAGTGGAATCAGAATGTTCCTAACACAAAGAAATGATAAATGCCAGAGGTGATGGATACCCCAATTACCCTGATTTGATTTATTTACATTGTGTGCCTGTATTAGAACATCACATGCACTCCATAAAGATATACAACTATTACATGCCCATAATAATTAAAATTAAAAAAATAAAAATTGGACACCTCCCTCATAAGAAGAAATGTTTTGTATTGGAAATGTGAGAGTTAACAAAGCAAATAAGGAGCCCTAAAGAAGTTTTTATTCCAATCTGTATAGGTCACTAGAACCATGAAACCAATAATGCTAACTTTCCAAAACAAGTTCCATATATAGATCCTCTCTTGCTGTCCACCTTAATAATTCAGTATCAAACCCCCAATTTTAGTCTTCTCCAGAACCTGTGGAGGTTTCCGACACACGTACAGGCTCTTGCTGCTCCTTCTGGACAAGTGTGTATATTTATTGCTGTTGTTGGTTTTATTTTGTTGTTGCTTGGAGCGGGTATGTGAGGAGGTGTGAAGATGGGTGTGATGGGTAACACAAAATAAGAAAAGTTATCACTACAGCTTCACTCTCCAATATAGTAGCCCCTAACATGTGGCTGTTTCATTTAAACTTAAATTATAATTTAGAAAAATTAAAAATTTGTTTCCTCCGTTGCACTCACCACATTTGTAGTCCCCAGTAGCCACACGTGGCTAATGGCTGCCATGGTGGACAGCACAGACATACATATTTCTATCATCATAAAAAGTTCTTTTGGACAACGCTGTGCTATAGTCTGGGACTTACCCTTCTGACAGTATAACCTCATGGCTCAAATTTCTTTACCATTTACATAGATAACAGTTTATATTCTGCCTGGCATCACGTTCCTTCAATGTGTCTCAAAAGACTATCATGTTTATGAGCAGCTAATGCTTTCACATGTTCCTCTGTATGAAGTTTGTTCTTAAATATTACCTTAGATACTAATTAAGTGGGATTTGAAAGTAACAACACACTGGCATTATTAAGGTTAATGGCTTAAGGTTTAGCCCAAGAGACAACTTCCAGAGCTTGTTGGAGAGATTTTTATTGAAGTGCAGGGACAGCCCCATTCCATTATCCACAAGTATTAGCCATACTTCTCTCCTTAGAAATTGTGCCTTTTGTGTGTCCTTTGAGTAACTGATACTTAGAAAATGTTTCCAGGTGTTAGCATTTCTTATTAGGAAGGTAAACTTCCAATAAAGGACAGAAGGTGATTTTTCCCAGATAATTCTAGACTCACCAATATCCGAACTTGGTTTTTAACCTATTTCTTAGAAATTAACTTGAATTAAAACAGTGAATTATTTTTTTACTTAGGACTAGTATAGGTAAAAGATGAACAAAAAGTCAATAGAATATCAAAAAATAACTTCACAACCAATTGTTATAGTAATTCTAATTCCCACGTCTACATGATTGGAACATTTCCAAACATCTGATTTTGAAGAACAATAATGTAATGGGGGAATGGGGGCAAGGGTGGTTTAAGTTGATATCTTGAAATAAAAAGGGGGAGCTTTTACAGTGCCTCCTCTTACTGCTCTTTTCAACACTGTGCTTACAGGCAGAATGCATGTAGTATGTTAACCGTGATGGAAATCTCAGAGGCTTTTGAAGGTATGGCTAATGGTCTAGATGAGTGAAATTGTCCAGGTATCAGACAATAGGGAGCCGTGAGGGCTGAGGTGAAATGGAAGGTGCGTGTCACCACCAAACACAGCCTTCTGTGCACTGGCTGCCAGTTTGTGACCTCCACACCTCACAGCACCCATTCATTGTTCTATATGTGTTGGCCTTTGCTCTGCAACTAACTAGTGTCTATATGACTTGGGAACAGCCATCACGTCTTGTTTGTCTCTTGTGTCCTTCACAGTGTCTAGCACAGAGCTAGGAATATATCAGATGCTCACCAAAGAGAGGTAATTATTGGTTAATGTAATAGAATAACGGCCCCATCTCCAAAGATGTGCACATGCTAAACCCCAGAGCCTGTGAAAATGTTATGTTACATGAAAAGGGGAATGAAGATTGCAGACGTAACTAAGGTGGCTAATCAGCCAACGTAAAATAGGAAGCTTATTCTGGATTATTCCATCGTGTCCAATGTAATCACTAGGGTCTCTAAAAGAGAAAGAGGGAGGCAGAAGAGGAGTCACAGCGAGAGACAGAGATGTGAAGACAGAAGCAGGAGTCAGGGTGACACGATGTGAGAAAGTCTTGATCAGCCGCTGCTGGCTTTGAAGATGGAGGAAGAGGGCCACACGCAAGGAATGTGGTGGCCTCAAGAAATCAGAAAAGGCAAGGAAATGAATTCTCCATCACAGCTTCCAGAAATGCAGCTCTGAAGACACCTAGTTTTAGTCCAGTAAGACCCGTGTTGGACTTCTAACCTATAGAATTGCAAAATATAATCGTAAACTTGTGTCGTTCCAAGCTACTATGTCTGTGATAATTTATCATAGTAGCCATAGAAAACTGATACAGTTGAGATTCTTCTTTCCCTTTCATTTCTTTTTTTTTAATTTTTAAAAGAAATGACTATCAATTCTTTCTACTTATTTCCTCTACCCATCACCAAATATTCAGTTGTCAACAGAGAGTACGGCAGTGATGGAGGGATATGCCAAAGGGAAATTTGGAATGTTACCCAAAGGGAAAGCAACTTCACCATTTTAAAATAGTGGCTTGTGTCTAAATAAGCAAACTGTCCATTTAAAATAAGAAATCAATTGTCCATTTGAAATTCCCTTGCTCATGGGAACATGGTACCATGTAAGCATTCATTTACAGTTTTCTCTCTCTCTCAGGGCCAAGCACCAGCTTTGCACATGGGACTACTTTATTGATAATTATTAAATGAAATCAAAAGAGCCATGATGAGCAGACTAATTGCTGACCAGCAGTTCTGTTGGATTTGTTTCCAACGCAATGTCTCCTCTGCTCTTGGCTCAAGGTAATCAGGCTTTTCTGATTTTTCAGAAATCCTTGAAGCATTCCTACAGACTCTAAATTGTCACTCACTGGTGAGACAATTTTACCTTGAAAGCTGGAATCCGACACCTTTGCCTCAGGAAAGGGAAGGGAGCTTAGCTGGCCAATTTGTTTTGTATTTTTTTCTTAGCTTCTCTGGAGAGAGGATGGAGAACTGATAAAGAAAACTGGTTACCCAACGTAGCCATTTAACAGAGAAAGACAAGCCTGGTAATCAAAATAGACTGATTATGTTCAATATTGAAGGAGAAATTCTTCCTTGAGATGCTGTACTATACTAGATACTGTCTAAGATCTGTTTAGTAGGAAATTTCTTAGAACACTACCTCTGATCATCAGAAAACCAAGCATTTCATGACATCATCTGAGCATCCTTACCTGGCTCCTGCCTCCCTCCCAGCTCGCACTCCCTCCTTCCATAGCTTCAGATCCCCCCTTCCCTTTTTAGGGCTGGAATTGCTTCAAGTTGCTATTAGTCTAGGGATGCTTTTCCCATCCTTTCTTTGTTCCTTTTATCACCACTCACGTTTCTAAATGTCACCCCTTCTTTAGACAAAACCTTTCAGGCACCTGGCTGATATAAACCTCCAGCCTCATGGGACTACAATAAGCAAATACTCTGCTCATTGCCACTTCCCCTGTGCCCAACCCACAGATCTCCAATCAGAAGCCAGAGGGCTGGGGAGCTGGGTGATTCATTCCATGAAAGTCAGCCTCCTGGATTCAGGAAGGTGGGAATGAAACCGGGATTAGCCAACTGCAGGGTCTCTATGGGCAACCAAGAGTCATATGCATATTTCCACTTTTGGTCTATATTGAGACCCTAACTCATCTTAGTTAAATTTCCACTGTGTTTGGGGTGCATCTTTCTTTGAAATGACAAGAACATAAATGTTCCTTAATTGCCTCTTCCTTTTTTTTCTTTTTGTTTTTCTTCAAGG
This sequence comes from Propithecus coquereli, assembly GCF_000956105.1. Lineage (NCBI taxonomy): Eukaryota > Metazoa > Chordata > Mammalia > Primates > Indriidae > Propithecus > Propithecus coquereli. Next base: position 5,345,985 of record NW_012148507.1, read on the forward strand.
TTTTGCTGAATGGCCACTTTCTCCTGGATTCTTAATTCATTTGTTTCTACTGCATAAATAAACCTGATGC
>NW_012148507.1:5347549-5350473 GCF_000956105.1 Propithecus coquereli
GGTTAGAGCCTCAAATGGTGAAATTTTCTCTTTTGTTCCTGGATAACATTGACGACAAGTTTTAACATATGTGGGCTTCAATTTTTTTATTGATAAATGGAAAAATATGAAACAGAATATACTTACAACACTCTTACATTGGCCAAAAGCCTTTAAATTCCTATAATTATTAATAAGAAATCACTCCCACAGCCATAACTTAAAATGTCACTATTTTTACTTAGATTTTTATGGAACATTTCTGTATGGTCTTGTCTAGGAGACACCAGTGTGACTTAGAAATGTAATGTCTATTTCTTCTTTCCTTCTGTGATATGTTAGCCTCAATCCCAGATTCAAAAGTGTGTATATATGTATATACACACACAGAGTAATTTTAGTTAAATGAAAACCTGTTGATACTGGACACCAAGTGACATGGTGTGGTTGATAAACCTATGTATGGTTTCTTTTCTATGGTTGTAACCTACTCACTAAATCAGTTTTTCTCCTATTTTCATGGCTATTTTCTCATGGCCCTCAATTTCTCGCTATCCTTCTTCAGGGCTTCAATAGAACTTTGCAGTAATCAGTCAACTCCACTGTCATTCACACCTGCAATAGCATTCCCCTCCACCAGAACATTTTCCAAAGCCTCACCAGTGAAATCTTTTGCAATTAGGCTACCTTGTTGTACCAAGGGTATCCATGTCCAACCTCCCACTCAGGATAGTGTTCTCTCTGCACATCCGGAAATGAGTTAGCCAGTCCCAAATCTTCATCTTACCATCTGCTATCTTGGACCACTCTCACTAACACTTACGTTAGCTTGAGTCTTCTGAGAAGCGGATGTCAAGACAGGGTTAGGAATGCAAAAGGTGTATTAGAAAGGAACAGGAAAAGGTACCTTCAGACTATGAGGCAGTTCTGATACATGGAAGGAGAAAGAGAAGGAAGGAGGGTTTGGCAGGAAGAGTCTTCAACTGCTGCACAATTCCAAAAAAAGGCTTCATGGGATGTCCAAAAGCCAAAGTCCTCTGCTGAAAGAATCCTTTAATGTTGACAAAATGAGCCTTCTTTAAAACCCTTGCCATACTTGCTCATCAGCTGTGTACAGCCCACAGAAATATGGGTTTGGCACAGATGTGGTAATAGAGCAAGAGGGATGGCAGCTGGAACCATCATTATGCCGCACACAGCAGAAGATCAGAGTGTCATATTTTCACCTTTTTGCCCTGGCTCTTCTCCCAAGACCATCAGCACCACCAACACACATGGCGATTTTTACCAGTAAACCAGATGAAGAAATCATCAATCTCTGATATGGTATTTGGCAGTACCTGAAAGACCCTCTTGCATTTACCCAAAAGTCTCTATACATCTAATTGCCTCATGGAATTCCATTAACCCAAGGTGAAAACAGATCTTTTTTCACATCAATAGTGTTAATGTAGAACTTATCTACATCATATCTTTAAGATATCTACATTTGATGGCTAATGTCTCAGTGAATCAAGGAATAGTAGATACAGAGGAACACTCTTACAAAAAGTAATGATTACAAGCCTAGAATCATTTTTGCCTTGCCACAAACATACTATCCACACTTGAGGAAGGTACGTAACATCTGCAGGGCTTATCAAGTGTTCAACAATGAGTTAACAAAACTGAGTTCTTGGCACTAGAACTCATTTGGGGGTGAGCAAATCTAAGCTCAGATGTGATAGAGCTTTGAATCAAATGGTCTCTATGATCTCCTCTATGATGTTTTTGCAATCTTCCTTAAAAATGAATTTTAACTAGCTGAAGAAAAAGCTATATATAGGATGTCATATAAAAACATTTAAGTATCAGGTAATTTTTTAGGTTTGGGATAATAGAGATTTATTATCACCAAGCTAAGGTTCTCTATAAATGAGCCATAAATTCTTCAAGAGTAAGTAGGTCTTATTGCTATAAAATGGATTGGTTTAAATTTCTAGAACAAGACACACATCACTAAGATTTAAAAGCTCTGGCCATCAAATAATAGAATGGTTTCAACTAGGCCTGAATTCAAGATAGTTTATTTCTCTTTCTTCCCTGATTAATAATAGAAATTGGAAATGTAATTAGCTTTTCCAAACTTTCATTTTATCATCTGTAAAATGGAGATAATTACAGTGACTATCTCACAGGGATATTTCAAGAATTAAATGAGATATCATATGTAAAATTCTCAATACAGTGTCCACCAAAAGCACTCACTGCATAACCCACTTTTTTTTCCAAAAACTGCTATTTGCTTGAGAAATCCGATGTTTGTTAGATGTGTGTATTGTCTTAGATTGGGTTCCTCAGGAAACAGAGACAGTAATGTACATACACAAATTTATTAGAGAATGTCCACTGGACCAATGCCTTTGAGAGGTGAAAAAAGTAGAATTGAGCACAGAAGAAAGTAGAACTGCAATACATCAGCAACAAAGGCCTCAAATCCAAGAGTTCCTCTGGAAGTGGAATTACCCTCCATAGCTGTACCTTGACCAGTCACTGGATGTGGACTGCCCTCCATATAACTTTGGAGGAGGTTGCTCTCTTTAGCTGAGGACAATTCCAAAAATCAACTCAGCTGAAAACCATCAGCTACTAAGACTACCAACGTCTAGTGCCCTGGTCCTTTGGGAGAGATCGGGGCACCACAGTATCCACTACAGTTTCCCCTTACACTTCTTAGATTTACTTTCTTCATATAATAAGTTCTTGGAACAGAGCTTCCAGGATTCTGGGTGATCTCTTTTCCTGAACAAATTTAAAGAGGAAGATTAATGGAACTAATAACTATAGCCACCATCTCTGCAGTTGATTTCAGAGTTTTCATTAATATTCATTATCTCTCTATTCTATTACCCATTCTATATTTCACTGATCCTTAGCCAGCACTTCTTCAGGTTTAGGAGGATCAT
>NW_012148507.1:5351848-5359231 GCF_000956105.1 Propithecus coquereli
GGCTTGTCACAAACTCTACCCAACACCTTTCATTGCCATAGGGTATATAGGTTCATATGGCTCAAGCACCAGAGCATTTGAATCACAGCCTGCACTTGCTACAGAGCCCTTTCCTACTCTGAGCCTACCTCAAACTGACAGCCTTTCATGTCACCCAGAAAATGACATACATCCCTGCAAAATCTGAGAGGGAAAAAAAATGGCATGCAATATGTTTCCTCCAGAGGAAACACAGAGTCCAAGGATAGTACTCAAGAGGTCTATCTTGGATTGTTCTCCCTTATTAATTACGGGAAATGAGAGGTACAATCATTTGTTTTTTATCTTGGAAGAAATTTCATGTTATGCCACAAGCCACTGGACACTTTCTTTGATTTGGCAAAGCTCTGTGGGTGATAAAAAATTAGGTTTTATTTTTCACCTTCAGTAGTTTATGTGTCTTATCACAGCCTCCAGAGTATTTGTCATTTCATACTCATCTGAATGTAACAACATCATTACAGTGGGCCAATGTGATACTCCATGACAAAGCCACATGAGCCAGTTTTTCTACACTATAGTATTATAGAAAGGAGGAGAATGAACATAGCTCATTAGCTCATAAGATGGTAAATGTATATTTTGTATATACTATTTTTCATCCAAAGTGTATGTGAACTGGTTTATGATTTTCCTTCTTGATAGGGATGGAAGGAATGCATTTACCTGTGGCTGCATACCATGTATCTGAGACCATGTTAACTTGCTTGAAGAAACTACCACATTCTGACATAGCTGTAATAGGTCACTGTCATCTTCCAGAATCTGTCTCATTTTTATAGGGGCCAAAATGATAAATTAAATGATCATCTAATGTGGACTACCACCCCAATGGATCCACATCCTTTACAAACAATGCATCCTTTACAATGTTAAGGGTGGCACTAATTTTTGCCATTTGTTTATTTTATCATAAATATCGTAATTTTTTTATTTACTATCTTGGCTTGTGAGGTATTTCACAGGTTCTCACTTGGCCACTCCTACTACCCTTACCCCACAGGCCATGAAATCAATGTGGAGGTTTTGCCAACTCCAAACTCTATGAACCCTATTATATATTCAGGCCAGAGAAATGACTACCAGGTAGCTGTTCATGAGACAAGCCACATGCTGCCACAATGGGGACCATGATGACACTTCAGGTTCCCAGGTACCTGTATCAACTCAGAACCTTGATACATTTGAGTATCTCCTTTTCTCCAGTGTCATCCAAGTAAATGGCCATATACCCACTTGGGAAAGTAGTGAGAAAATTATGATTATATATAATTACTATGGTGTTGTAAGCTCTTTCTTTCTGGGGAACTGGCCTCTCCTTTAGTAAATTTTTCCTGGCCCAGAAAACTGGCCAAGAGATCATGACTTCTCATTGGAACACTCACCTTCGGTCTCCTGATCTCCTTGATTTCTTTTCATTGTATAGATTGAACAATATCTTGTTGGCTGTCCCTTTATCTTGTCTTTCTAGGAAGACTGCATTCTTATAACTATCTTGATAGTTCCTGGTGGAACAGACTGCCCAGCTGCCACTACAACTTTGCCACTTATTATGATAATTGTGTCTACCTTTCTACTGACAGCTAAGCACTGCCGCTTGGCTTCTATAATTTCAAGACCTTATCATCCCCTTTATTCTCAAAGAGCCAAATTCTGCAACACCATCCTTTACCATCAATCCTAGCCTCTGGAAATCAGCTACCACTGAGATCCCCAACAAATCTGATCACCCTTTCACCAGTGAATTCTTCATCAGTTTGATAAAAAGAGTGTTTCCGAGGCTCTCCCATGAAACAGAATCAATGGGTGGGTTACACACTATATTCAATCTAGCGTGCCAAATTCTCTGAGCCTCTTGATAACTACTACTATAATCTTTCCCAGAAGCCCTGGCATTTCTAGTTTATTTAGGATGCGTAACACTTTCTCCAAGCTTCCAGTATCATGCCAACCTAGGAGCACATTAATATCATCTCCTAAGGTCCTTGCCAGTTTGTTAAATCCCAGATTGTAAGTTTCTTCCATACTGATAAATTCTCCCTTACCCAGTTTTATATTTCACTTTGTACCCTGATCCAGCATCTCAGACCCAGTCCATACATGTCCCAGCTCATGCAAAGTGTTAGGTTTGTCCCACAACCTAACCTTCAAACTTTTTTATCAAGCTAGAACTTTCCTGGCCAACTTATGTTGTGATTTAACCCTAGTTATTAGTTTGGTGATCAGAATTGGAGGGGATGGTAGCTCCAGAGTAGGATGCATGTGCCTTGCAAGACAAAGACTTCTGTATTATCCTCAACCGACTGTAGAACATTAGCCATTAGTGGAAAGGAATGGATCACTTCTGTGGGCCTAGAAAGCTCAGAGGGATCTGGAGATTTAAGAGTTTCAAGTGCATTAACTCAGATGTCCTCATTCCGAGTCTAGAAAGGGTCCTGACCGTGCAGAGCAGATTTGCTGAGGCTGAAAATTCAACCTCCTCTGGAGCTCTGCCATACTTATAATTAAGTCCTGGGCATAAGCCCCAGCTTCTTCTATCCTTTGGCTGCAGTACACTCCTTATATGCTAAAAGGAGGCCTTCCAGTGCTCACACTTAGCCTTTAATCGGTGATCAATCATCCCCACCCACTATAATCTTTTTTAACACATAGAGTGCCCCCAGAAATTCCAAATTCTTTGTCATTACTAACCTCCCAAACTTCCAAAACATCTCAAGTACAGCCACCCACAAGACTTTCCACCAGTACCTGATTTCAGTTCACCACGGGTGAAAGTTTTAACAACCACATCACGTCATGCAGGAAGGTATCCATGTTCCACTTTCCACCACTGATTGGGTCTTCACTGCTAACTCCAGGGGCCCATTTTAGAATCTTCCCTCTCATACAACTCGGTTCAACAGCATCAACAGTCCAGGAACAGACTCTGAGATGAATATTTGCTTGCACGAAGCCTACTGGGGAGTGTCCTTGGGACCAACATCGATGGTAGGTACAAGAAGGAAGATTGTGCAGACAGAAGAGCTGAAGTGCGATGTAATCATAGCAACAGTCTCAGCCAATCTATGATGAGCTCCAGAGCTGGAATGGCCAATCAGAGTTGTACTGTGACGAGATAAGAGGCCAATAATTTTATATCCCTGTAGTAACCAGTCATTGGCTATGGGCTGCCTCTGGGAAGGGGCTTGAGCTTGGGAACAGCAGTTTTCCTCAGCTGAGGACAATTCCCAGAGACAAACTCAGCTGCAAGTTTTCAGCTCCCAACACTTGCTGCAACTGGGGAAATGAGTGCATCAATTCTGAAGGGGGATTCAGATGGCACCACAGCACCCAACACATATAATCCTGCCATCATATGCAGAACAATGCCCCCCAACCCCCAGCAAGATGTCCACATGCTAATCCCCAGAAGTTGTGCCATACATGGCAAAAAGCACTTTGTGATTAAGGTTAAAGACCTTGAGATGCAGAGATTATCATGAACTATCTGGCTGGACCCAACTTAATCATATGTATCCTTAAAAAAACCTTTCCTGGCTAAGGTTAGTGTTGAGGGGAGACGTGACTACAGAATTATAGTCAGAAAGATGTAAGGTTGTTAACTTGGAAGATGGAGGAAGGGGCCACAAGCCAAAGAATGTGGGCAGCCTCTAGAAGCTGGAAAAAGTCAAGCCAATAGGTTCTTTTCTAGAGCCTACCAAAGGGAATGCAGCCCTGTGGACACTTTGGCTTTAGCACAGTGGTACCTGTGTTGAACTTCCAACTCACAGAATTTTAAGATAATACATTTGTGTTATTTTACGCCATGACATTTGTGGTGTTTTATTTCAGCAGCATTAGAAAACCTGCTTTGATGGAGAAGGATACCTGTTTATCAGTTTTTGCATAAACAGCTCAAGTGTAGAAGTATTTTCTTATCAGCAGGTTGGAGAACTACTTTTTATTTTATCTCTTACTCCTGTTATCTGATACCTATATCATGGCAAACAGTCCTAAATAGATGAGATGACTGGAAATACCTTCATCTAACCCAATCCTAAACTATTCAGGGCTCTTGCATAGCCTCTTCTCTCGGCCCAAGCACCATGTTTTCATCTTGAGAGAGTGTCCCCCTGATGATCTGTCTTTGGGTCTAATTTTAGCCACTGAAGAGCAGCATATGAAAGGTTGGATGTTAATCATCAGGAAATTAAATCATTTTTAATTTTTTAAGGAAAAATTATAATGGTAGTGGGATCAAAGATATAAGCTCACTGTTTATACTCCTAGATTAGAGTTTCCCAACCTCAGCACTACTGGCATTTTGGCCAGACACGTATTTGTGTGGAGACCTGCTCTGTGCACTGGTAGCATGTCTAGCAGCATCAATAGCTTCTAGTCATGAGATACCAGCTGCAGTCTCCCAGCCCATCTCCTCTCTCCCCAGTTATGATAATCAAAAATATCTCCAGGCATTGTCAAATGTCTCCTGGGGGACAAATCACTCCCATTGCCCTTCACTTGGGAACCATTGCCCTACAGAGAGAGAATTTTAGAATATAGACCTGATAAAGGCTTTAGAAATTATTCAACCCTGCAATCTAACTTTTAAAAAGAAAAATACGTCTCAAAGACGTTATGCGACTTGCCCAAGTTCAACTACTTGGTGGCATTGGCAATGGCCATATACAAATGTGTCATCTCCCTGGGCCACTAGACTAGATCATCTGAAAACCAAACATTCTCTAAGAGTGTTAATGGGTTTCCAGAGCGTCATTCACATATGCAGGCTAGTCAAATAAAACACAGCAAGTTGGCCTAGTTTCCTTATCCTTCCATGTTTTTTAAGGTTACACTCTTCAGAACTTTTGTGGGTAAAATTACTTCTAATAGTGGTTGTCAGGAAAGCATTCCTGCTAATTAGCAGTAGTGACATGACAGAGATATATGGAGGCGAATAGGTAACTCCCACAAAACCAACCTTTTTTCTTTTCCTTGAGCTGAAACTCCTTGCACAGGGGAATAGGGGCTGAGAAACCCCTCCTTCCTGAACAAGGAGGTCATTCCACAAACTTCCTCAGAGATTCCGCCATCAATAAACCATCAGTTGCCCGGCTGCCAGGGGGGTTGGTTTGTTTTGTTAATTTGCAGTTCTATTTTCACTGAACACAAAAGCAAGATCAATAGCGGCCATGGAGATTTCCAGGTTGCTCCAATCTCAATTCTTACTTGTATTTGAAAGCATAACAATGTCAATAGAATTAATTAAATCGCTGTCACTGTTTCTCTCTCATCCGTCCCTCACTCCCACGCTCCTATGTTAACTTAACACACATTGAGATCAGCGGAGTACACATTTACATAGGCGCCCACCTACACTTGAAGGAAAATATGCTAATTTTTTTTCATTTGTATCTTTTATCTGTGGTTTTGAATCACTTGAAAGCACATTTAAAGTATACAGGGATTGGGAGACAGCTAGGTTTTCTCAAAATGCTAAACATCGAGCACCCTGAGGAGTCCTCATCAGCCCTCTGAAAACACTGGGCTTTACTAAATCATTAATCAACAACCTAATCCAATTTTGATCTATAATTCAAGAGGAGTAGGATGCTATATCCTATTCAATTTATTTGGTATAGCTAACCTAAAACCAGGAAGGGAGTTTGAACCCCCTGGGGAAGGACAGCTTTGCACAATGTTAAGACAGGGTCGTGTCTGCCTCGCTTTCCCAGCTTAGCTAGAGGGAGGCATTAGGTTAGTCTCTGCCTGTTAGACTGGGCTGAAGAGCTGGAAGACAAGAGGAAATCACATGTATTAAGTGCCTGGCACCCAGCAGAGGCTTAATTATAATTTCCTTGCTCCTCACTCCATTGTCACAAATAGACCCAAATGAAAGTGCAATGCTTGTGCCAGAGATGCTGCATGTGTCGTCATGGGGTTGTCAAAACTCATGTGAGTGTAGCGCTAGCCCCATCCTAAAACTTGGTCCCAGTGTTTCCATTTAAAACTTCCTCAAACTGTGATCTATTCAGGACTCCCTCCAACTCTCCATGGGTACCATGAATATTGGCAGGGGAGTGTAGACTTTCCTTTTGGCCACGGCTAGTTTTCATAGACAGAACTCTGGGCTTTGCACTAAGACCTATAATACGTCAAATATTAATAGAATATCTCAGCCGCTACCTCACAGATTTGTAACCAGGATACCTCTGAATGGCAGAGGTTCCACCATGAGTAGGATATTCCATGGCCTCAAAGAGTAATGCATCTCCTTCTCTTTATGTGACCTGACTTCTGCCCTGAAACCCAGAGTACAGTATTTCACAGCACAGACTCTACTTGCAAAGAGTAAGACTGGTACCATACTCCTAAACTATCATTCGCCTCCCACGTCTGTGAAGTAGACTGATAATTATATCTAATACATATTGATCCTTGACAATATGGCTGGCAGTATGGTAAATGCCTTCCAAACTTCTTGGCATTTGATGCTCACAACACTCCTATGAAATAGGTACTATTATTATCCTCATTTTAAAAGGAGGAAGCTTAGGCCATATTTGCCCAGGGGCTAACAAATTATCCCAAGTTCTTTGTTTTAAGCACCATAAACATTGGGAGTATCAGAACCAAAGAGGTTTTGTAGACCCATATTGATGAAGCTGAAAAGAACTATACAGATTAGGTGACCAGTAGGGCTCTGGCTACATTTTACAGTTTAGGAAGTGAGATCCATGCTGTAACCATGGCCAGAGAGATGGGAATATGTAAAACAGAACCCATCCATCCTCTCATTTCCAATCCCTGTGACCCAAGGCTGTGTCTACTGCACCACTCCGGCTGTCTGTAGCAGACACTAGTCCGTCTTCTAGCTCTAGTCTCCAGCCCATTCCACGTGGCTGACTGTGTTCTCAGAATTGTCGCAATGAGTGTGGCCTGGGGTTGGTGGGCAGGTCTCTGTTGCCTTTGAGTCTTCTCATGGTGCGGAAAAAGAAGTCAGAAGATCTGAGCTCAGAATTGAAAACTGCCCTAGATAAGTAGGATTAGCAATGAAGAGGAGCTTTGAAAAATAAAACATCTCTACAAATTATGTTATGAATGAGTGCAAAGATATAATTAGACAGAAGAAATTAGCCCTAGTGTTTGATAGATCAGTAGGGAAGAAATTAGCCCTAGTGTTTGATAGATCAGTAGGGTGACTATAGTTAACAATAGTCTATTATACATTTCAAAATAACTAGAAGAGAGTAATTCAAATATTCCTAGCATAAAAAGGACAAATATTTAGGTGATGGATATCCCAATTGCCCTGATTTGTTCTTTACACATTATATGATTGTATTAAAATATCACATGTACCCC
>NW_012148507.1:5359581-5371207 GCF_000956105.1 Propithecus coquereli
TTCTTTCATACAGCTTTTATACTATACAGGTTGAGTATCTTTGAGACCTTTGTTTCAGATTTTTTTGGATTTTGGAATATTTGCATAAGAATTCTAGAAGAAAATGTTGGAAAAACTCGTACAGACGTTGGCTTAGGGAAAGAATTTATGACGAAGACTCCAGATCCTCTTTCAGTCTGAAGACCAAGGATCAGCACTGGAAAAATCCTCTCCTCCCTCTGTCCTTTTCTGTCTTTTATGGTTGGACAATTGGGCTTTTAACTGTCACCAAATTGGGGAGAGATCCGAACACTCCCTCCATGGGAACAAAAGCAGCAAAAGGACAAATAATGAAACTGCCTTTCACACGACAAGCTTCACATTTCACTTTTCTTTCCTCTTTCTCCACATTTTGCTTCATCTGGGAAGAAAACCTATTTCTAAAAGCACCGACCCCCCTTTCTGCCAGGGAGCATGGTGGGATTGACAAATAAAGGCAGTCATCTTAATGGGGGTGCTGTCAGCAAACTCCTTCTTTTAAACAAATAAATGTGAGAAATGGGGACATTCCAGAGGCCCCTGTGTTCTAGAGGAGAAAAAAAACAAAAGATTCATTTCCGCAGCATTATTGGACTGGACTTGGCCCAAATGAACCTCCCTCGTTATTGGAAAGTCTGGTTAATTAGCATATCAGAACTAATCTGGTCCCTTCCCCCAGAAAGCTCTGGAAACCACTGTCACAGGCCTCCAGGCTGCTCCTTGCCTTAGCACCCTTGCTGGTCCTCCCCAATTCCCAGCAGTTTTCTGCTGAGCTCTGGGTGTCGCTGTCTGTCTGAACACGTCTGGCTACCACCGATTCGCTAGGTTTAAATAAGAATCTGACCGCTCTCGTTTATCTCCACGCAGACAGTGCAATTTGTCAAACTCCAAAATGCCCCACAGTATAAAGGATTTGGGGAAAGAGGAGGATTGAGTGAGAAACAAGAGATTGGGGGGTGTCGGATGAGCCTTTGAAGAACACCAGTTTGATCAATCAACTGTAAGCCTTCCCTGGCGCCCTTCTCCACCTGTAACAAAGTAGCCCAGAGGAGGAGGCAGGCCACTGAATCTACTCCGGGTCAAAGCAGAAACCAGGCTGCTCAGCTGTAACAAGGAACATTTCAATTCATGACCAAACTGAATGTCCTGTGCTTCTCAGAGTGTGACTTAAAAAAGCAGAGACCCAGCTCCAGTCTGAGTATCCGACCTGGTAAGACTGGGATCTTAGCTCCATGCACGGGCAACCGTCAGAGTAACCAACATACACTTAATCACTGAATGCCATTTGCCAATCCGCTATGCATGAGATACACTCTTAGGACTTAACGTCTTGGTTCATATTGTCGTTTCCAAGAAAGTCCATCTGCCTTCAACTATGTGCTACAACATAGCTTTTAAGATTTCAAGTTGTTTATGGCCTGTGTGGGAGAATTTAACTAAAGGCTCATCAAACTTATTTCTTCTGCTGCTGGGCTCACAGCTAAACTATATTTCCAAGGTTCTCTTGTAGTTAGGAAGGGCCATATGACAGGACTCTGGCCAAAGGGATATGAGCAGGAGTGCTTCCTGCCACTTCTATGCCCGGCTCATAAAACATCCTATGCAAACCTCCTTGCCTTTCTCTTCCCTTGCCTTCCAGCCAGATGCAAAACATCCAGGGGACGACTTCAAGACCCCGGAAAATACTTGAGTCCCTAGAAAGAAGAAACGTGGGCTCATGAGTGTGACTGTATAAAACTGAGCTTCTCCACCAACCTGCACTGGACCATGACATGAACAAAAAAATAAAATAAAATAGGACTTTCTTAAGTTAATCCACTGAGATTTGGGAGTTGCTCATGAGTGCATTTAGGCTTCCCTGATGAGTACAAACTGGTAGGAGAAATACCTGTGTTAACTGTATTGAACTGTCATTAGCTTGAAGGTGCCAAACCTTAAGTCATTTTTATATCCCAGCCTCTGATCCAAAGCATACCATATAATTGTCTGGAGAGGGATAAGGGAAGACGGAGAATAAGGAAACAACTATAAAATAAGGTAACATGTGTTACTGTAGGTCATACGGCAAAATTAAATTAGCTCTATACTGGAGGTAAAAAGTACAGTGAAAAAAGACAACATAGAACAATTATTTATGACCAGGAGAATCTGTAAACTCTTCTTGGAGAGGGTACAACAGATAAGTAGATTTTCCACAGTTTAAGTGACAGGAAGGACATTCAAGGAACAGGCACTTGGCAAGTAAAGTAAAACTGATTTGAGTTGTGTCACTGCTCTAAGAATGGCAAGCGGTCAGCCTGGGGAACAATTGAAAGTTTCTAAAAGAAGCAGCATGATCTTTGCTAGAGTTTTAGAAAATTAACTCTGGCAATAATATGAAAAATGGATTTGAGAAACAGAAGATTGGAGTTAGAGACCAGCTAAGAGGCTATTGCAATGATGGATGGTGAAGGGTCCTCCCAGAGACCCCAGAGGACTCTGAATGGCCTTAATGGTGGGAAATTAGATTGACAAAGACATTTGGATTAGCCAGTGAATTGCCACAGCATGCTAGGCACAATAAAAATCTACCATGCAAATGTAGGTAAAACCTAGTGGTGGTTAGGAAAATTTTAAAATCGAATCATGACTCTATATTTCAATTCATCATGAAGGATTTTTATGGGAGGGCATCGCACATTGTAGCACCAAAGAATCTTTGCCTTCCCGTTAGCATTAATATTAGTCTCCTGTGGGTACCAGCTGACAGTGATCAGTGGGACAGTACAGAAAACCAGGTTATCTACCAGAGTGTCAGTAAAGCTGAAAATGAGCAAATTAATGGAAGAAGGCAACTAGATCAGGGAAATGCAACCTTATAAGACACTCTCCAGCTTCAAACCTTCCCAGAGCTCCCTATTACCTTCCCGTTACCTATTACACTGATACTTTTCAGGTGGTGATTCTTGGATCTCCTTCATCCAAATAACCTAAAACGCAGGTTAAAAAGACATATTCTCAAGTCTCATTCATACCCACTGAATTGGCATCTCAGAAGGTTAAATCTTAGGGATTTGCATTTTAAACACTCCCACACCCCTCACAATCTTTAACCACACTAAAGTTTGAGAACCACTAGCCTAAAAAATAAACTCGTGCTTTTCAGAATGACGCTTATAAACATTTTTATAAACTTGCCCCAACTACCTTACTTCTCATCATTCTCTTCCATTAGTCCTGTGTGCTAGCAGAGCATGAATAACTATTTTTGAACATAGCAAACTTTCCCCCAACCTCAAGACCCAGTATATATATAGTTTCCTCTGTCTGGATAGCTTCCTCCCTAACCATTTTGCAAAATTCCATTCATCTCAATAAATGGTAGCTGCTATTGCTATTCTTTGTAAAACACTTAGAAATGAGGCTTTCACTGAATCTTGGCTGTGAGTGTGTGGCCATGTCTTTGTAAACCCCATCTCTGAGTTGTGAGAAGGGAATGTGATTGACTGAATTAGGCCTGAGTTTCCCATGGTCAAGTGGACTCAACCATGGGACACCATTCCTGACTTTGAAAACTCCGCCTTTCCCAGGTGGCGTGAAATGGGTTCAACTGCACATGTCAGCCTTTCAGTAAATGTTTGAATAAATTATTAAACCAGAATAATGGTCTTGATCCCCCATTTCATTTTGGCTAGTTTAAACAGTTTTTATGCCCATTCAAATTATGGCCAATTTAGTTAACTGCCCAAACTGTTTAAATGTTTTGAACATTAAACAATGGGTTGATTGAAAACATGTTTCACTCTTCAACTGCATGGTATTGCTGCATAGAGCATGGCCTGATAGAACACAAGACTGGATTCCTTTCTTTTCCAGAGCAGCCAATCCAGGTGAAGCAGAGATCTTATGGACGATTCCAAATAGACCTAGATTATTTGTACAGGTGGAACCTAGCCCATCCTGCCTCCAGCCTAGGCAAGCAGGTGAGGCTACAGGGAAGAGCACTGTGTGTGTGTGTCTCCGTGGCTAAGCCACAGCACTTAACTAGGCAAATGTGGAAGGGGCCAAGAGTTAAGGAAGGCTGCCCTTCCTCAGAGGATGCTGTTCAGGGGCAAATTCTCTGTAGCACACACTCCTGTTGGCATCACAATATTTTAGATATAATCGCTAAATGGAAAAATGTGTCTTTGCCGCACGTCCTTTACTTCCTCTCTAGCTACGGCTTTCCCGAACTCCACCGACTGCCCACCAAGCTCTGCATCACCTAACAGTAACTTATATTCAAAATTGTCTTTGATCCACTGTTCAATGAGTATACAGAACAAAAATTAACCTAAGAATTATACTCAACAGTATAAGCACATATTCCTTTAATCCTACAGATTTCAGGAGACAATCTGATTAGGATATTTGTAACTTAAGGCTTTCCCATGCGTGGTCCTCTCTACCCACATTGCCGTCTTCCTCTTACACATATAGGTCGTTCTCGTCTCCCCTGTCTCAGCTTAAATATCAGCGTCTCATTCCACCTTCCCTGACCACCCTGTGATCACACCATCCTGTTTATTTCCCAGCACTCCACCATTATTCATTTGTTCATTGTGTTTGTTCATTCCTTATCCCTGTCAGCATGCAATAAGCTCTACGAGAAGAGGGACTGTGCCTGTGTTGTTGACTGCTCCGTTCACAGCTGCTGATACAAATGCCTGGCACATGGAAGGCACTTAGTAAATATTTGTTGAGTGAATGGATGATCAACATAATCATCTCGAGAAGGGTTTATATTTTGGGAAGAGTAGCTCCTTAGTGGCCCAGACTAAGGGACGGTTAATGAGCAAACAAAATGACTCCGTTTTCACCTCTGTCTTTTGCTATTGTACCTACATTGAACATTTGTATAACTGCTTTGGGTTCATAGTGTTCACTGCCACAAACATATACAGATAGATAACACACAAACACACACACAGAGGCAAAGTCGGTTCTGTTACGTAGAACCCTAGAACAAAGTGCATAAAACAGACGCGGTGATGTCTACCCAGTGGGCAGTTGGACTAACTGTCCGTCCCAGATTAATCATGGAGTGACCCAGCAGATCGCAGAGCTGGCTGAAATGACTGCTGTGGCCCACATCACATCACATCACATAAGTGGACATACAGTCAAAAAAGTAATGAATTGAAAAATCCCTTCAGTTACGTTCTCACTGTTCTGCCTATTAGCGTTTACTATCATTCAACCTTGATTATACAAAGTAAGATATTAATGAACTCACTTAACACTAATGTCCATAATGATAACGAATGCCTCTGTAGCCTGCTTAGTGCCTGGAGAACAGAATGTTATCAACATAATTTCTTAGTTTTTTGCTTTATGATTATCGGTGGTAGTTGGCATTGAATTGTAACTACCTAGCTTCAAGACAGCATCAAAAAGCACCGGTGCTCAACAAGAGTTGTCTTAAGGATAAAGAAATGCTGGATTCCCATGATGTACAATCCCCAAAACAGGATAAACCTGCTCCCTTCGCCTTGCTCCATGCACACAGCACCGTTCACGATACAGGAACTAAGCGTATTAAGGAAGTATAAAACCATGCCTAACAATGACAAATCCCAAAGCTACTGTCTTCTGCAAGGCTAGAAACTACCACACTGTAAGGGGAATAAACAGCCACAATTCACAGACAGACGAAGAGCAGATCTGAACCAAACAGCTCAGAAAAACAGAACAATAAATGGCAGAAGGTGGGGTGGGGAGAAGAGGAAACAGTGGTAATCTTTATCTCCAGTGAACAAAAAGAGCTTCTTAAAGATGACAGAAAAAAAAAAAAAGAGCATCTATAACCAGTCTAAAAAAAGAAAAGCGCACAGCCTTTCTGCAGGGCAATCCTTGCAGAGCCCATCCCAGAATTCACTCAACACCCTCCAGACGTCCGCAGGGCCTTTGGTGTTGACCTGGATCTGAGGCTGTACTCGGAAGTGGTGGCTCTGAAAGCATGGCTGCAACGGTAGCTGTGGTAGCAGCAGTGGTAGCAGCAGCGGCACCAGGGAACTTGTTCGAAATGAAATTTCTCAGCCCCTACCCTAGACCTGCACCTAGACTGCTAAATCAGAAACCGACCAGCAGTCTGTTTCAATGAGGCCTGTAAATGATTCTGCAAGTGCTGGAATGGGGAAAGCACTGCTCTGAGCTGTCGGGAGGCCTGCTCCTCCGGGCGCATAAATCACAGAGCCATGTCATTCTCTTAACATCTCAGATGGCCCTTATTATGCCCCCAAATTCACAGCCCACCAAGTTTATGTGCTGAAGTCCTAGACCCCAGTACCACAGGATGTGACTGTATTTGTAGATAGGGCCTTTAAAGAGGTAATTAAGTTAAAAGTACCTGTCAAGGTGGGCCCTAATCCAATATGACTAGTGTCCTTACAGAAAGAGATGAGGGCACAAGGGAGACACTAGGATGTATTTGCACAGGGAAAAGGCCAAGTGGGGACCCAGTGAGAAGACAGTCACCTGCAAGCCCAGGAGAGAGGACTCAGCAGAAGCCAATCCTGTCAATGTCTTGATCTTGGATTTCTAGTCTTCACAACTGTCAGAAAATACATTTCTGTTGTTTAAGCCACCCAGACTGTGGTATTTTGTTATGACGGCCCCAGTGCATGATGTAGGCCTCTTCTCTTCACATCCTTCCAAACTCTGCAAAGATCTCACTGCATGCTCTCACAGGTTGCTTTGAAGATTTTTCATCCCTGTGTTAGGTACATCGTATGACCATAACCTCAATTCCGCTTTCTCTTTCCTACAAGACTGTCTTATTCATCTTTGATTCCCCAACGCACGTACGTGCCTAGCTCAGAGTAATCACTCAACTTATACAATGAGGAATAATAGTGGCTTGGAGAATTACTAAGTCAGGTTGCCTGGTCTTCCTATGGATCCTAATTTATGCAACAGGCTTGTTTGTGATGGTAAACTTCATAGACTCGCAAAGCGAGTCTTCTTTGAGATGAAGAGGTCAAAGCAATCTTTACCTGTGTTCGACCCTGTTAAAAAAAAACTGGAAAGAAATTTAGCTGAACTTTAAATCTCTGTTAGTGACCTAGAACATGTTTCTAAAACTTTTTCAGCTAGTTTTCTCATAGATAACATGAGGATTAAACAGGTGAATGTAGGAAGAATGGAGCAAGATCATTTTGCCAGTGGTTTAGTGCTGTTCCTGCAAATAACTGACATTTCCAAAGTACTTATTATTAAGGAAAAAGCTTCTTTTTGAAGAAAATAATTTACCTAAAACCCAAGTGATCGCACATCATTTCTTATCTGAAAGAACGTGAGTTTCACAGGGTCACAAATTTATCTGTTTCCCACCTTTCCATTTCTTTCCTGCTCCTCTTAATTTGTGTCACTTCCGCACTCTCTATCCCTTTCTTTCCTCCCATATCCTTTGGACTATCTTGCACAGCTCTCCCAATTTTCCCAGTTTTGTTCTTTTTATCCATGTGAAAAAAATAACTTATTAGCAACTTACAACAATCCAAAAGAGATATTTTAATTCTAAAGAGACACAGGTAATTTTGTGATGCAACTGCTCAAAATTGATTCAGGTTTCATTACTTGTGAGGATGGAATAACTATTATTAGCCCAGTGAAATAAATAAGATAACATACTAGAAAAAAATATCAAGCTAAGAGTTAAGAGTTGGTCATATATACCTGGCTCTTTCACTAACTGATTCTATAATTGGACAACTCATGTTACCTCTTTGAGCTTCCAGTTTCCTTATCTGTAAATGGCATGGAGGACTTTTTGTGAAAAGGAACATTAAAAAAAAAAAATTCCTAATATCTTGGAATCAAATTAAGATCCTGAAGAGCTAGTGGGTAGGGGAAAAGATGAGACAGGAACAATGAGGCGCTTGTAAGTTTCCAGGGCCAGGAAGAAGGTGGATGATAAAAATCAGCTAGGAGACATGAGTGTATTTAGAGTTACTAGGTAAGGTTTCATGATCTACTTTTATATCCTAATCTACACCTAGTGCTTGCCTGTGCAGGTTAAAATCACAGAACTGGGAAATGTCTTCAAGACAGACAGGCCACTGCAAGTCAGGATTCCAGAAAAAGGAGTCTGGAAGGAAATTCACCGAATCGGGGATGCTCAACTTCCTCTATATTATCAGATGCATTTATCCTCAGTGTGTCCGTGCAATCATCAACTTCACATTTTTAGGCTTTTGCAATCATTGGGTCCTACTCGTAATGATTACCGTCTTTGTACTTTTCTCCAGTAAGTGAAATTAGCATTCTCTCATGAACCATAAATGTTAAATTGCATTTAACTGGGGTTTTCTTCGTATGATGATGCCTTTAATGAGTCATCATAGTTTAGTGTATTAAGATATCACACTTTATATTCTTAAGCATTATAATTTTCCTAAGGCTTGATCTAAAAAAAATTAGGTGTATTTTTAAACAATTTGAAGAAATCTTAGATAAACACTAATCGAGTGGCTAGTCCTAAAGAAATGCCTTTTTTCTCTTTCTTTCTTTTCTTTTTCTTTTTTTCTTTTAGGAATTAACATCACAAGCAGAAACTAATAACTCTTGAAAAACTTAAAATTATATAGAAAATAAACTAAATGTCTGAAGTCTTAGAAAAAAATGCAAATTACAAAAATAATTTTGTAGAACTTGCATCTCTTAATTACCATCAGCAAGGGACATAAAGCATGAAATTTCACACTTTGTCAGACGAGTTCCAGGTAGAGAGAGCATCATGGAATTTAATGTTTATTCTATTGGAAAAGTAAAAATATAATTTGCAAAAAGCCAGTGGAAATAACTTCCCTTTTTCTCTGCAATTTTATGGACCCTAGGGAGCCAAGATACACTGAAAGAGGCAGCAGTGAATAAAAAAAAACAAATTATAGCACGTGATCAGGGAATATAGGGATGCTTATTTGCCTACAGTTTCAAAACCACAACTCTGCTATGTTTGAAATCCCTGTGAGACCAAACTTCTAACTATACGTTTTAGTTTGGGAAAAAACTTTAGAAGAATCTAGAGTAAACATTGCCAAAATAATTCATATAAAACTAAGATCCCAAGAGGGGCCACGTACAAAATTCTGTCTTCTCCATATTTTTAATTGAGGGGGAAAATGCATCTGTGTGTCTCCTTTTCTGGAAATAGGAGGATAGTAGAATGATGAAATCTTGTATTCATTCACTCATTCATCTGGTCATTCTTTAATAATATGAATTTCGTACCTGCTCTGCGTCGACACTGTGCTAGGCGTCAGAGATTCAACGGTGGGCAAAATAGAAGCAAACCTTATCCTTAAGGAACTTAAAGTCTAACTGTACAATTAAAGGATCATCCACTATTGTAACTGCTAAGAAGGAGATGCTAATGAGACACTCTGAGAACTTACACTGGTAACATGACCTATCTGGGAGGGTAGGGAACGTACACTAGAGGAAGTTGCAGTCTGAAGGGAAAACAGCTTTCGCCTGGATGAAGAGAGAAGAACGTGAGACCAAGAACATACAAAGGCCTTGTGCAGAGATGGTGAGTGCAGGGCCCTGGCAAACCATCCCCTAGGGACCAGAGCCCACTGCATGAGGCCAGTGATGGAGCGATCACTGATATCAATGACAACCACATGGCAGTCGTTGGTAACATTGACATCCAGTGGCAAGGAGGAGTGGTTAGGAGATTTTATGGTCTACATCTGGAAATGACATTACATCATCATGGATCACATACCATTGAACAAAACACAGTCATTTGGTCTCAGCTGATTGAAAAGTAGACTCCAAAATTAAGCTCTTGCTGGAAATGAGAAGACAGAGGAACTGAAAGGAAATAACTCATTCACTTGGGTTCGTTCCCCATGGGACGGGGAAGGAGAGGGGCTACACAGGCAGTGGAGAGGGATGGCAGTTGAGTTGAATAGCAAGGACCTCAAGAGTGAGACCACACAAGACGGTGCAGAAGTAATGGCTTGGGAATGGCGACAGAAAGCAAGGAGGGTATCAAAAACACATTCATCTCAGGAGCTTTCGAGATTGCCCATTGTCCGTGGAGGCAATACAATAGCACCTAAAGCCTGGGTTCTAACGTGTAACATTCCTGGGTTCAAATCCCTGCTTTGCCTTTTAGTAGCTACGTCTCTTTGGACGAGTTACTTAACCTTTCTGAGACTCAGTTTTCTCATCAATAAAGTGGGAGTAATTACCATCCTATCTCCCAAAGTTGTTTGACTTAAATAAAATTAATAGTGAATGTAAGTGTATAAAATGTCTGGCCCATAATAGGCACCTGGTAAATGTTTGCTATTATTAATTATATTACCGCCAGAGACTGCTTTATATTGTGGTAATAATAGACATGAATTTGTTTTGCCCCAATTAAGTATATATTAATGAAAAAAAACCACATTCCAAGAGTGCTTTATTTAACTGGAGTTTTTGTGTATACTTTGTGACCCAAAGTAATCATTTTCTGATTTAACCACCCCAAGAGGAATTTATAATGTACTGCAAAAAAGTGCTGCTGCTGGGATGCTCTGAGAGTTAGGAAGAGCTAGCCACAGAGGAGAACAAAATGGAAGTGGACCAAGAGCAGAGCAAAGCCCTGGCACCCCCACCCACACAAGAGAGACATTGACTGCTCATATGAAACTGCTCCCCCGTTCTGTGGCAAAATTCCATTCTCGTTCCTGAGAAGAACCAATATCCTAGGAAGAATCAATTTTCAGGAACAAGCTGGGGTGTGGCTTCAGGAACCCAGGGAAATAATATTAGAGTCAGGTTAGAGTCCTTAGCCAAGGAGAGCAACTTGAATGAAAACAAGGAAAAATTACTAAGAATTCCCCTTTTCACTTGAAAAAGCATCCAGTTTAAGGGAAACAATACCTGATTTGCTACAGCTGCGGGCCCTTCTAGAAGAGCTGAAGTCACTGACCAGAGTCATAGGCACCAAAGACATCTGAGGCCCAAATCAAGAAGAGTTTGGGAGTCAAGCCAATGGTCGATGCAGGACAGTACAGCCTCTTGTGCCATCAGGGAGCTCTGATTCAGCCAACTCTATGTGAAGGTCTCATAGTAAAGCCTTAGAGCATGAGGCTCTTCATTAAGAACCATAGCTGGCCTTTGAAAAACTCCACATGCACTTTGAGACTATGAGGCCCTGTTATGTAAACTTGCGGTCATCATAACTTGCCTTTGAAGAGGCATAGAAAACCGTATGTTTGCACACAGATTGCTGAGGTCAGCCTGGTAGAAAAATTCTCTTAAGAGGGCTGAGTATGAAGAAGTGAGATTCATCTGCAAGGCAATCTGTGTCCTTGAGGAGCATCTCTTGCATGTTACATTTATTCATTTCCCAAAATATCTGTTTGTTGTTAAGAGTGTTATAGCCTTCATCTGGTTCATTGAGTCTATTTCTTTGCCTAGCTCAATATTCTATGCTTGTTATTAAACTAACTTTGATATTGGCTCATGTCCAAGTTGCCCAAAGTCACATTATAATTTTTACCCTTGTGACATTTCCGTAGAATAATTTCATTCATTATATAATGTTGAACACAATTCAGTTCCTGCAATTAGGAGACAAGGCTATTGT
>NW_012148507.1:5372422-5394478 GCF_000956105.1 Propithecus coquereli
TGTCTGGCCATCTTTTAGGACTTGAACACAACAAATTAGACTTGATATTCACTAACATTATAGTAGACAGAACCAAGAAAAGATATGGAATGTGCACTTAGGAAATGATTCCTTTCCCTATCTGACTGCCTCTGTATCTTTCCTCTCTTTTCTTCTGTTTGTATATTCCCCTGACTCTTAAAATTACACCTTTAAAACTTTGCTTTTACTTTGTGTCTCCACCCGGCTCTTGGAAAGACTTTTGTAATTTGATGTTATGGCATATTTTTGGACTATAATCTTCATTTCACTTATTTGGAGTACATTTTTCTCCCAAATTTCTCTTCCTTTCCATTTGGCCAAAGCTACAAATAATAATAATTTCCTCTAAACTCTCACCTTGATGGCTCTTTGTACATTCTATATTACTCCCAGCTCTGTCTCCCAGCCAGATCCTTTAGAATAAAAACAACAAAAAGCCTCTCATTTCAAGAGAAAAGCAAGCCATTATGCTATGTTATTTTATTATATTTAGGTACTATGTTCATCATGTTCTAATGTTCCATGCTTCTTGGCATCAAAGAACATTGCTTTATTGTGACATTTTCAAATGAAAACTACATGACAGTAACAGTTTCCAAAGAACTCTCATTTACCTTGGCAACATTTACAAGTGGTGGTGGAAAAAAAATGCATAAAACCACCGCTTTGAGCAAAACGCTACAATGATTATTTAGCAAACAAGCTCACATATTAGAACAGTAGAGGGGAAGATTGCTTCTACAGACTAAATTACACTTTACACACAGGCGCCGCTGAATGGCTTTCTACAGAGGTTACATTTAAATTATAGCTCTTGCTAAGCAAACATCTCACCGTTTGTGTGTGAATTTGAATTATGCATCTAACGGGCAGCATGTTTACGGAAAAAAAGTCAAATCGATAGATTGCTAAATTGCTACAACATTTGTAAGGGACAAAAATAGCTGTGGTTTCGGACAATGAAGAAGCTTTGAGAGAGGTCCCACTAACTCTCCAGTAAGAAAATGGTTTGGCAATTCTGGACCGCAGAGAGTGATCAACCTTTGGCTTCATTCGGAAGCATCCAAAAATTGCTTTAGTGTTTTTTCTTTAGACACATAATTTGATGCCTTGTGCATAGACATTCTGAATCTGGAACAAGCACATTGTATGACTTCCAATTTTATTTTAATCCCTAGAAATAAGGCAAATCTCTGAGAGCTGTCCCAATTCAGGGAAAATGTGTTGGTAGGCAGTCAGAACACACAAATCAGGTGAAATGACAACATTGGGAGAGGAAAAAAAAACCTAAGTAAAGAGCATTGAACCTTCTCAGAAGAAGGTTGTCCTTGCCGAGCTCCCAAGGACAGCCTCGAGAACAATTGACTATACTGCAGCAGAAGATTTTATCTGTATCCGTGTGAGTATATCCTTCATAAAAGTGAGAGGAGGGAAAAAATGGCTTCCACATTCCCATATAACTCTAACATTATGTGATTCAATTGTTGGTACATTATGCATTTTTCTATCAGGAGCCCTTGGGAATTATATGATCTTTCATTTCTTAAGATTTACAATTTTTGTGCATGTTGGAAATACAAGTCGAGTTTCTACTACAATAAGCACAGGTCTACCTTGGAAGAGCAGAGGGGTAGAAAAGTCTCAATCCACTCACCAGAGACAAACGCTTCCCATGGTTTCCAATCCACTCTTGGTAATGAAGATGAGGAAAGTGCTGACCAAAATTCCATAAAGGCCAAGAAAGAATCCAGAAAAAAACAACTGGGAAAAATCAAATTCTAAAACTCTTGCCATTTGATGGGGTAGAAAATCCAGAGATGCATCCAACTACACTGCCATATGTGTTTGTGAATGCAGAGCTTTAGGTTTACAGAGTGGTCTGTGTGGTCCCATTTGTACAACAGTCTTCAAAGGACAAAATTATAGAGATGGAGAACATGTGAGTGCTATTCCAAGGGTTGCTGGGGGTAGGGCAATGGAGGAAGGGAGAAGTATCTATGGCTATAAAAGGACCCTTGTAGTGATGGAACTGTTCTTTATCTTGAATGTGGTGGTGGGTACAAAAATTTAGATGTGCAATATTAATACAATTGCATAGAATTGCTTATGAGTTGAACTGTGTCCCTAAAGAGATATGTTGAAGTCCTAACCACTGTTAACTCATAATGTGACCTTATCTCGAAATAGGGTCACTGTAGATGCAATTAGTTAGGAGGATGTCATATTGGAGTAGTGTGAGCCCCTTACCCAATATGACTAGTGTCTTTACAAGAAGGGAAAATTGGGCACACACAAAGAAGGAAGAAGATGTGAAGACACACAAGAGAAGAGAGCCAAGTAACAACAGAGATTGGAGGTCCGTTACCACAAACCAAGAAACATTTGGAAGCTGGAACAGGGAAAGAAGGATTCTCCCCTAGAGGCTTTGAGGGAGCGTGGTCCCACTAATACCCTGATTTTGGACTTCCAGCCTCCAGAACTAAAGAGAATAAATTTCTATTGTTTTAAGCCACCTGGTTTGTTGTACTTTGTTAGGGAAGCCCTGGGAAGTAAAACAGAACTGAATGCATGTTTGCACAAATGAATGCATATAAAACCGGTAAAATCTGAATAAGGTCAGTGAATTTGTGTCAATGTCAATTTTCTGGTGGTGATATTGTACCAGAATTACCACTGGGGGAAACTGGGTGAAAATGTAGAGGATCTCTCTACATTATTCCTTACAACCACATGTGAATCTACAATTTTCTCAAAATAAAGAGTGTACAAGAGTGGTCTGACTTCAACTACATTGGCTCTGCAATTTATCCTTGGGAAATAGGCCAGGAAGCTTCATCAACTTGACTTAAAAAAAAAAAATTAGAGCTCTAAGAAATTTTAAAAATTTCCAAAATTCATAAGGATAGTAAGAAATTCAGTTCTTGAATCTACCACTTCCATCTCGTTTTGCTATGCTATAATTTTAGTATGCATAATTCAATTTTTAAAATTCACTCAGGATGACAAAGGCTTTCAGTTGAGAAAAGGGCATTTCACAAGGTTGAAGAACCAATAATGATTGTAGAAAGAAAATGAAAACCTTGGAGGAAGATGTGTATCCTGTATCCCTGCCTTTTTCCTAGGGAAAGGAAATCTGATACCTCTTGTATCCGTTAAAAAGTAGGAGTGCAGGGGAGAAAGCTAGCTACAAAGTTGTTCATTGAGAAGAGGCATCAAATCCCATCTGGCCAATTTCCTTTTGCAGCAAGAACAAAGGAAGAGTTGACTGCCACAGGCATAAGTCCCATGAAGATCCCTCAGAAAACCACGGCCAGATTAAGACAGGAAGCTATAAAGAAAGGAAAGATGGGAATCAAAGCATCTAGAGTTTATTCACCACCAAACCCCAGAGCACCAGCAATGCTCACACAAGCTATCACTTCTTAATTGCATTTAAAAGTGTCAAAAACAGGGAACTATTTGTTATCCTTATTACCTGCACTAGGCAGATACCGCACAAGTCTCTCAGGAGCCCAGGTGGTTTATATGAAGTGTGGAAGATGCAGAAAACACCAACAGATGGGCCATAATTATCTGCGACTAAATGACTTAAAGGATGAAGACTCCCCCCACTTCTTGCTTTGGCTTAACAGGAAAATGGGGAGAAATGCACCAAATCATGTCCAGATTCATGTGTAGAGCAGAAATAATAGAAAAAAAAATGTCAATGATACCAGTTATCTTGAATTAACATCGATCTTTTTATACCCAGTAAGTGTTATGGAATTGGAAAGCCCAGATTAGCTGTTTTAGGGCAAATGAATCTTGAAGAGGGAGATGGCAAAACATTTCTCTTCAGGTGGATAAGAAACAATAGGCTTAAACGTCCTCGTAAACCAGAGTTTGAGAAAATCTTTTGGAGCCCCTGGTTTTCTGTCACCAGCATCTAATCACTCTTCTTGAAGAAGGGGTTTCAGTAGTTGGCGATTGAGATCTGCTAGTCAGGTCTTGAGTCCAGGCAGAGCAAAGAAGGGACTCAAATGCAGTCTGCAAATACTGATCTGGCAGAGGAAATCCGAAACAGATTCCTGTGGACATTTGTTTTCTCCCTTTGAGGAATTCCCTTTATTTTCCCGTAATTGAATCTGGTGAGAGGAAACACAGAAGTAGCTAGAGCAGAAACCGATATGAATCTTTGCTTACAGCCATATTGTTCATTGACTCAAAGGCAAACTGCCCTGAGACAAACATAATTATGGAGCAATTATCCTATATTCATCAGGGGAAGGAAAAAAGATCCAGAGATGTATTATGTCCTGCCATGTAAGTTTATAAAGATAGTGTAAATTCCAATAGTCATAGTCTCAGTATTAGGAAAGCAGTTGGACAATTATATGTGTTTCACTGAGGATTCAATTGCCATTTTGTCTTATACACCAGTTATTTCCCAAAACTTAACAGGTAAGTAAATCACCTGGAGATTCTGTTAAAATGCTGATCTGATTCAGAATATATGAGGTAACGCCTGAAATTTTGCATTTCTAGTAAACTTCAAAATACTACTAAAGCTGCCAGTTCTCAGACCATACTTCGTGTACCAAGCTTCTAACCCAGACCCAGGACATCTTGTTGTAGCACAAATTAAGAAAGTGCTCAAAGACTAATGAAATTATCAGCAAGGGATACGAAAGTCAGCTTGAAGAGCCTCTCACTGGGTAAATTTGGAACAATATAAGCATCAAAAATATGACTATTTCCATTTTATATTGGAAAATATGACAATTCTAAATTTGTGTTCACATAATATAACCTAAAAACATATAGTGCAAAAACTTGAATGAAGTAGACACACCCATGATCTGAGTGAAAGGTTTTAACACACCTCTCTCTGTGGGTGATAGAGTAAGAACAAAAAAATTCACCAAAAGTATAATAGAAAACATTTAAATGATAGTGCTAATACATGTGATCTGATTACACAAAGCACTGCATCCAGACAATTGTAGAATACGCATTCCTATATTAAGTGGGAAAAGTCCCAAAAGATTACATACAACATGATATTCTTCTCATAAAGTATAAAACTACTAAAATAAAGATATTTAATTTTAGGTTTACATATAGATGCAATAAAAGGAAAGAGAGACCTTAGACTTAGAATACCCCAAGTGCATGGAGAAAAGGAGATATGATAGAGAGTCCGTATGTTTACAAGATATTGTCAAGATCCTACCGTTTATCTTGGATGGTAGTTTTATATGAGTTTTTTATATTATATAAGTAATCGAGCAAAGAAATGTGAGCTGATGGTATGTCATGAACCGAAGACTAAGATGAAGATCTAAAGAAAACAAACAGAAAAGAAATAAAATAAACTTTCAATTCACAAAAGCTAATAAAATACACTACCCAAAGAAAGGAGAAGAAAGAATAATAAAGATAAAAATAATGAAATAAAATAATAACAAAATGAAAACAGTTGAAATGATCAATGGGAAAGAAAAGCTTATTCTTTGAAAAGATCAATAACAGAGACAATGCTCTGGAGAACGTGACCAAGAAAATAAGGCACAGGGTCAGTAATATGCCAGGATGTGTATTAAATGTGCAATAAATCAGAATTTGACTTGCAAAAATGCTATTCGAACTTTCTGCTTTACCAAGCTCTATGCTACCATAGATAGCAAAAAAAGGTAGACATTTTTTGAAACGAGTAATCATAATTTTAGCTCCATTGTTTGATATCTATTTTTAAGTGATTTCAAAACACTCTGCATACCTTTATGTGCATATCATTTTTATGCTTTGATTTTTTTTTTGTTTGTGTTTTAAGACAAGGTCTTTCTCTGTTGCCCAGGCTAGAGTGCAGTGACATCATCATAGCTCACTGCAACCTCAAACTCCTGGGCTTAAGCCATCCTCCTGCCTCAGCCTCCCAACTGCCTGAGACTACAGGCGTGCACCACCACGCTTGGCTAATTTTTCTATTTTTTGTAGAGACAGGGTCTCGCTATTTTGCCCAGGCTGGTCTTGAACTCCTGGCCTCAAGTGATCCTCCCACCTTGGCCTCCCAAAGTGCTAGGATTACAGGCATGAGCCACCGCACCTGCCCTATGCCTTGGTTTTTAAATCAGTCTTTATGCCACCATAGTAACCAGAGAGAACACATGTGCTAACTCTGAGTCCCCAAGCATTTGGTCTGCATTTAGAGGGAAGGAAGGGAAGAATTTTAAGGACTTATCTTAGGAGCTCTGAGTATTCCTTGTTATTACATTTTCCTTTTCTTGTTTACAATGCAAGCAAGAAGTTAGAATCATAATTGTTTTACCTCTGCCCATTAAAATATGCTATTAAAAATCACCTTAATGAATAGATATTAATATCTGGCAATGACTGCTCTGACCTCCTGTCTTACAGGCCCCATTTATGTCTTGTTTGATGAAAGTTCTCCGCATCTGCAAAGCAAAAGGGCAAACTGATTTATGAACAAGACTTATTGTCACAGCGGCAGATTTGTATAATGAGAAATATATTAAATCTAATGAAGGGAGAGCGTGCCTACCAAGGCAGCAAGTCTGTGTTGTGATTAAGTGATTCAATATCCCTCAATGGATTAATTTAGACAATGCATTGGAGTATGTAGCCACTGCCAGTCCCCTTTACTCTAATGACAAATGCTAAGCAATGCTGCATATTTGTGCATATACATTGGGTTTTTAAGGTGTAATGATGAAGTAAGGTGTCACCCTCAGACCTCTACATTAACAAGATGAATCCCAACAATGCCTATGTCCTACTGTTAAAGAACTAGGAAGATCTATCAACAACGTCATCTTTTAATATCTGCTTACAGTAAAGCAGTTCATATAAAATAGACACACACTTTTACCTTTTCAACCAAGACCAGCTCACTGTACCTGACAAACACTAAGTGCAATCCACGTTAATTCCCTCTTTGGTCCTCAGCAGGGCCGAAGTCAGACAGAGAGCAATCAATCATGGGCTCTGGTTTTCAAATAGGAGAATGTTAGCTATTATTTAATTGTCTACATTTACCAACCCCATACAATAAGCGATGTCTTTAGGATTTGAAAACAACAGTGAACCTGTTAGGGCCCAGCAGTCACCTTCCGATAGTTTGGAACAAGTCCAGTTTCCAGTTGTAACGACATAAAGCAAAATCCTGTAACCCTCAGTTAGAGAGAGCACAGAAGGAGTTGATTGCTGCATTAAAAATAGCATGATTCCAACACACATGTGCTCAACCCACATCATGTAGAGGAAAATGGGCTGTATTTTAAGCCCTCATTGTCAGGTGGAAAAAAAATACTTGGCATTCTAAGTATCTGCAGGCAATGGATTGAAAAATTCTAACATTTTTTCCCCCATCCTTTTATTTTCTTCCACAGGGTTCAACCAAGAGAAAAGTATCATGGGAGAACCAGTACCAGAATTAAGAAACTAGAAGAAAATAGCCACTTACTGGTTGTCCAGCAACCTTAATAAGGAGAAATAGAATTTCCATTGCCTTGGGCATCCATTCTGATGACTCAAGGACAGAGAGAAATATAACAACTCTAGGTTCCTCTTTTTAAAGTAATGGGAAGAAAGAAGGATAATGTGACTTCTACATGAGGCAAGTAGGGGAAAAATGCTGTCTCTCTCTCTCTCTCTTTCTCTCTCTCTCTGTCTCACACACACACACACACACACACACACACACACACACACACAGGCTAAAAGTAGCATTCAGCTTCCACTATTGGATTCCTCCAGGCCTAATGAAACCATCTGAACTGTTTGATGTGGGGAAAATCAACAAACAACTTAGATCGGGAGACAAGCAGGCTGAAATACAAGCCCTATTCTGCACCATACTATCCGTGTGACCCTGACTATATTCTCTATTCCTTAAGCAATTATTATTCCTAATAATTTTATCAGTTCTGAAATAGGTATACTAATGCAATAAAATAAAAATTCTGTTTATTAATAATTCCTCACTGAGCTTTAAGGAAGGTGGCTGCTCATATTAAAGAAGCAATTTTTGATGAGAAATGTGGTGGAGGAGAACATGCAAATGAGGAAATAGAAGCAGGAAAGGAGATAAATTGCTCTGCATAAGTAAGTTGTAATAGATTGAGAGGCCTTGGGGAAGATCGTGTGAAGCACACGCTGAAACTGCAGTGGCTGAGTGTTAAGTCTGGTGTGGAGGGAGGAAAGAGGGTGCAGGAAGAGGCAGCTGATCTCTGGTTTACACCATGAATATCGCCACATAGGGTTGTAAATAAAATGGCTTGAGAAACACCAAGCCCTGTAGAATAACCATCAGATATTCTATGATCTCCTCCAGCCTGAGTTGTCTTAGGGGGCAGGCTGTTTACCTAGAAAGACTACTGCTCCTGAGAAGATATGACTTGATATGAATAGAAATTTTGTTATTTTCTTCAAAGTCAAATTCATTTCTATTCATCTAAGGAAAAAGAAAATTCACTTCCAAATGTTTCTGAAAACAAGCCCAGGTGCTACAGGCTCAAACACACACACACACACACACACACAAAATGATGCTAGTAGCTTAGCCCAGGGATTCAATAAGACCTTTCTCTGTAATCAGATATAGCTAATAACATTTATAGTTTACAGAGCACTTACTATGTACCAGACACTATTCTGTGTGCTTTACTTATATTAACTCATTTACTCTTCACTATAACTTTACGAGGTAGATGCTGTTAATAATATAATTCTCATTTTACAGGTGAAGAAACTCACACATGTAAAGGTTAGATAACTTGCCTAAAGACACACAAGACTTGCTGGAATGGGATTCAAGTCCAAAGAGTTTTGCCCCTGAGTCTCTGCTCTTAAATAGTAGACTGTACTACCTCTCTACATCAATATTAATATAGATAGGAAAGGAAAGAGGTCAAAATACAAGTTCAAATAAATACACATAGATTGGAATAAAATGTCAATATGGAAATATAGATACAGAAACAAATATAGATACAAATACAGATATGGAGACTGGTACATAAATATAGACAGAAATCTTAATAAGCCACTCGAGAAAAAAGTATATACAGATTAGAAAAAAAGAACTGGGGAGCAAAGGTGCTGAGAAGCATTGAAAGCTACCATTTGTATTTTCATTCAAGAAGCTTGGTTCTTGGTTCTGTATTTGTGACTTTGGGTTTGCATTTGTTTTCATTTTTTACAGATGAACAAAAAAGAGTTTTTCAGGATATGAAATCTAATAATATATGATTAAGTCTGGAAGTGGTAGAATTTGGAAATAAAAAAGGATTAGGAAAGTTTCTTGCTTCTGACCATCATGCAGTAACTATTACCAGACTTTCTCTCTTGCTGGAAACTAGAATATTGGACAAAACATATAAAGCAAGAGTTTTCAGACATTGGACAGCAAGCAGCACAGAAGAGTGAACCTGGCAGGGTGGGTGGGGGGAACAAGGTAGGTTGTACGATACCCCTGCTTTCTCTCAAAAGGCACTTTCCAGTCTGTATCTCAGGGAAAGGGAACCCAGACAGAGCACAGCAGACTCGAGGAGTCGAGCAGATGGACATGGGAGTTCAGGGAGGCTGAGGCAGCTGAAATTTGTGGGACATGGTAGTGACAAGGATGGAGCTACACAGAGAAAGAGATCCAGAAAACTACATGGGGGTCCTCATAGAACTATTTCTGAATGCTAAGTTGTACATGTATAGAGTGAAAGTTCACGAATAAAGAGCCAGAATAAAGAGGTCTCACTGAACACCCATGGCATTCAGTAAAGATCTAGGTCAGGCCTTAGTTGGAGGGTTAAACTGGCCATAGAATAAATACCAGGCTTCAGCCCTTAATAAGACTTACAGGTGAGTATAAAAAGTATCAATTCATATGCAAATAACTTACCTGCATATCAAAACAAACTTAAGTTATTTAAAAGAAGACAAAAACATCCCAATCCTCAACAACATAAAAATATCCAACATCCAATCAAAAATTACTATGCATGCAAAAAAGCAGGAGATTTTGACCCATAACCAGAAGAAAAACTGATCAACAGAAACAGGCCTAGAAATGAGAATGACAATGGAATTAACAGAGAACTTTAAAATAGTTATTAGTAATATGATTAAGGATAAAGACATGGATATATAAAGAAAAAATAATGTATATACTTCTAATTATACACTTTCAATAGCTTTTATACATAATTACATTTTAATAAAGTTGATTTTAAAAGAAAATTACTTATATTTCATCAAATAATTTTTTATTTCAGATGTAGTTTTCAGCTTTAGAAGTTCTGCTTTAATATACATTTTTAGAATAAAACTTCTGAAACTGAAAAATATAATGTCTGAAATCAAAAAAGAATTTAAATGAGATTTACAACAGATCAGACACTTTCAAGGAAACAGCAGAAAATCTAAGACCATAGCTATAAAAATGATCAAATTGACAAAAGAAAAATCAACAAAAAAAAACGCAGAGCATCAGTGACCTATAAGACAATATTAATTCTAACACACATGTAATCATCTCTGAGAAGGAGAGAAGAGATAGGAAGAATGGGACAGAAAAAAATTAAAGGTCTAAAGATTTTTCAAATTTGAGGGAAGGTATATTTGATTAAAACTTTTCAAGAAGTCCAACAAACCTTAAGCAAAATAAACATAAATAAATCCATATCAAAGCACATAAATCATACCAAATGTCTAAAACCAATAAGTAAGAGAAAAATCCAAGGTATAAGGGCCAGGATGACAGACTAGAAGCAGCCCACACATGCTGCTCTCACAGAGAGGTGAGAATATACAGCAACAACAAAAATAAATAAATGGGACTTAATTAAGTTGACAAGTTTCTGCACACCAAAGGAAATAATCAACCTACAGAATGGGAGAATATATTCACAAACTATACATCTGACAAAGGACTAATATCCAGAATCTACAAAGAACTCAAACAAATCAGCAAGTAAAAAACAAATAATTCCATCAAAAGGTGGGCAAAAGACATCATGAACAGATTTTTTTTCAAAAGAAGATAGACATATGGCCAAGAAACCTATGAAAATATGTTCGACATCACTAATCATCAGGGGAATGCAAACTGAAACCATAATGAGATATCACCGTACTCCTGTTAGAATGGCTTTTATTAAAAAGTCCAAAAACAATAGATGTTGGCACAGATGTGATGAAGAGGGAATGCTTATACGCTGTTGGTGGGGATGTAAGCTTGTACAACCTCTGTGGAAAACTGTATGGAGATTCTTCAAAGAACTAAAAGTAAATCCACCATTTGATCCAGCAATCCCACTACTGGGGATCTACCCAAAGGAAAGGATGTCATTTTAAAAAAAAAAAAAAAAGCTGTATGTACCTGAGTGTTTATCGCAGAACAATTCACAACTTCAAAGATACAGAATCCACCTAAGTGCCCATCAAATGATGAGTGGATATAGAAAATGTGATTACACACACACACACACACACACACACACACACACACACACCGTGATGTACTACTCAGCCTAAAAAGGAATGAAATAATGTATTTTGTAGCAACTTGGACGGAACTGGAGACCATTCATCCTAGGCACCTCAGAAATGAAAAAACTGATACCACATGTTCTCACTTATAAGTGAGAGTTAAACAAAGGGTACAAATGGTCATAACGTGCTGTAATGGACATTGAAAACTAAGGGAGGAGGTTGAGGGATAAAAATCTACCTATCAGATGAATGTACACTATTCCAATGACAGGTTCACTAAAAGCCCTGACTTCAGCATTATACAATTCATTCATTTAACAAAAAACACTTGTATCCCCTAAATCTATTGAAACAAAAAAAAGAGAAAAACCCTAAAATCAGAGGGGGAAAAAAAACCATTAACAAAGAGAAACTAGGCTGAGCACAGTGGTTTACACCTGTAATTCTAGCGCTTTGGGAGGCCGAAGAGGGGAAGGATTGCTCGAGGCCGGGAGCTCAAGACCAACCTTGGGTAAGTGCAAGACCCCATCTCTTCAAAAAATTAGGAAAATTAGCCAGGTGTAGTGGCATGTACCTATAGTCCCAGCTACTCAGGAGGCTGAGGCAGGAGGATCACATGAGCCCAGGAGTCTGAGGTTGCAGTGAGCTATGATGATGCCACTGCACTCTAGCTCAGGTGACAGAGTGAGACTCTGTCTAATAAAAAAAAAAAAAGAAAGAAAGAAAAAGAAAAAGGTAAACTAAATTGAAAATTTCCACTGAGTTCCTGTTAGGAAAAATGCAACTCAAAAGAAAATGGAAGGATAACTTTAAAGAGCTGAAAGAACAAAAACAAACAAAACAGTCAACCTACTATACTCACTAAAAATATATTTCAAAAAAAAGATAAATATTTTTCAGACAATCGAAAGCTGAGAAGTGTTGCCATCTAGAGACCTGCACTATAAGAAATGTGAACAGAAGTTCTTCAGGCTGGGAAAATTGATACCCAATGGAAACTCGGATGTACACAAAAGAATGAATAACATTGAAAATGGTAAATGTAAGGGTAAATAGAAAAAGTTACCTTTCTCATTTTTAAAATTTCTTTACAATATAATTTAAAAGCAAAAATTAGAACATTGTGTTGTGAGCTTTACAATACATGCAGAACAAAAATGTCTGACAACCATAGCGCCAAAGCCATACGATGGAAATTTCATTCAAATTCCATGTAATACAACACAAAACATAAAATGAATAACCATTGTTATGTGCAACGACATGGAAAATTTCAAAAACATGCCAAGCTAAAGAAGCTAACACAAAAGATTATGTACTGTGTGAAATTTTAAAATATGCTAATTTATAGTGACAGAAAGCAAATCAGGGGTTGCCTAGGGTTGAGACTAGCATCACAGGAACAATCTGGAAATAATGGAAATGTTGTAACTTAATTTGGGTCGTGGTTACATGGATATATACATTTGTCAAAATTCATTGAACTGTATACTTAAAATGGTTTTGTTTTACTGTATGTAAATTATTACAACTAAATTTGATTTTTTTAAGGTCTTAGAAGATCCTTAACCCCCTCCCTCCCCATTTTTTCAGTGGAAGAAGCTAAAGACCAGAGAGATTAAGTGGCTTAACCATTTCCATGTTGCCCTTCAAATAAAGCTGAGAACGGTGCTTGAAACCTCAATAAAGAGCACAGAGCTTTTTACAACTTGGCTTGGAACATCAAAAAAGGATAAGATGGACCTATTACCCTGAAAAAATGATTTCATTTACAAGGGAGAAACAAAAATGTTGAAAAAGTCTTGGGTTTATTCTTTGGGGTGGCAGAAAAGACTTTTTTTTTCAGTGTAAGGATGGAGAGCATTGTTGGGCCAATTCAGTTTGACACAATTTATCATCAGTAATCAATTCCCCATGTGGCCTCTTCCTCCCTGACTCCCATTCAAAGTGTCCTTCCTGTAGACAGAGGGTCCTTACATTTCATGTTCAGAATAATTTGTGACAAAACACATCAGAAGAAGACTCCTCACATGATCAAATGTTTGAGTGCAGTGCAATGCTGTTTTCAACTTACTTTAAAATGGATCATCAAAAACAAATAATGCACATAGATGTACACACATGTGTACATATATGGAAAGAAAGAGAGGAAACAAAAATGGTAAAACAGTAACAATCTATACATTTGAGCACTTCTATAAATAAAATATGAGAAGTGGCTGGGGTCAGGGTGGGAAGAGAAGAGCCAGGAGAAGGGAATTTATTCATTAGGGAGCTAAGCTCATTGCAAAAGGAAGAAGAAGAGGAGGAGGAGATGAAGGAAGTGAAGGAGGAGAGAAGAGGGAGAGGGAGACAAAGGAAGAGGAGGAGGCTAGGAAGGGAGCAGGGAGGAAGGAAGAAAGGCACAGTCTCTGCTGAACTGAAAAGCCCTCACTCTTCTTAGAAGCATTTGCACTGTGCACACAATTCTTCCTATAAATAGTGGCCACAGACACCATGCGATGAGACAAAATTATCTATTTTCCTAGAGAAGACTTTCCTGTCAAAGCCTAAACTGCAGAATCATGGAGCAGACCGGCCCCACCAAGGACCACCCACCTGCCTCTCCACACACTTCCTTCCATCCCCAGAGCTCTGCCCAGGTCCCAGCCTAACCCCCTTCCTAGTAAACGAAAGAAAATGAAAGAAAACTCCCCTTAAACAATAGGGCTGTCCGGAGAGAGTCTGGAAAACGAAGGCCAGAAAAGCCAAACATTGATAAACTTAATTAAATTTCTAATGAAAACAGAGGCAGTCTGTAGCGATTACTCTCTGTAACTGAGACTAATATTCCAATTAGGCTAATTCATCCCCTGATGCTCTAAACATAGTTATAGGCTTAATCCATATTTCTTCCCTCTTGTCAACAATAGATTTCCACCAATTTGGAAGCTCCAGCTTTAGTATTGAAAGCAGCAGCTTTTGTTCTCCTCTGAGTGGTTTATGAGTGGCAGAGGTTTGCCTGGTGCCTTCGTGACCACATGGTTGGTTCTCTCTCCACTCCCTTCTCTGAGATGCCAGAAACTCTCCGAGATGCACCTCTCAAGAGCCCAATCTCAGATACCCTTAATGGTGTCCTCCCACTCACTGCCAAGTTAATCTTCTGCTAAAATTTAAAAATAAAATTGAAAGGGTATAAAGTCCACATTCAGGCTGAAAAAGATTTCTCACTCCTGATTAGGATATACAGAAGAAAAAGATCATTTATTTCTCTGAGAAAGAAAGAAAGAGAGAGAGAGAGAGAAGGAGAAGAAAGAGAGAAGGGGGGAGGGACCATGGCACACAGAGGAAAAAGTGAAAATGCCAGGCCCTGAGGGAAAGTTGTTTGGAGTTTTAAAGGGCAAAAATGTTATTTTTTTCTCCACTTCAGCAGACTAGTAACAGAAATGGTGGCAAAGCTATTCTAGGTGCTCTTTTCAGCTTATCTGAGGCCTTGGAATCTGGTTTTTGGCAGGAGCTGAGGCAGAGAGTCGGAGTGGGGAGTTCACACCCCTATTGTACACATAGGGCTCTTCAAGGCTGAGAAAATGAAGTCTTAGAGATAACGAGTTAGACCACAGGTGTTTTAATTAAACGAAACAAAGGGGGTAGTGATATTGTGATTTTTTTCTAAAGGGGCAATTATGTGCTGTGAGTTTCTCTTAATTTCTATTTGAAAGTTTATTTTCCTCTGTTAGATAAGTTAGATTGGTAAGACCCCCTTTCAAAAATAAAGGCATCAGAAAAGGCCTTTATTCTTTCTACTTTCCTACAGTGGAGACAAACAGCTATAAAACTATAGCTGATTTTTAACACAATGGAGCCAGTCTACCCAACAGGAAGTATCCGTGTCCCCATGGGGTGCAGGAGGCACAGGTTGCCCCCCTGGCAGCCACCAGACAGAACACACTGAGCTGAGGTGGGAGGGTAGGCATGGAACCAGGCCTGCCTGAATTTCCATCCCAGCTTCTCCACTTACTACCTGGAGAACTTAGTCCATCTTCCAGAGCCCAAGTTTCCTCATGCGTAAAGTGAGAATAATAAAAATTTCCTCAGAAAAAATAGCTGAGTTTTTTTGTTGTTTATCACTCTATATCTAGGACCATGAAATGCACCTTACATATATTATATTATTTAATCCCTTTGAGAAGAGGAAATCATAGCTTCTAGAAAGGACATGGCTTGCCCAGGTTCACAGGCAGAGAGCCAAGAGGCAAACTCCAGCCCAATTCCCAGGCATGTTCCTCCCTTAATCAATACCTAACAGACATGTTTGATTATAGGAAAGGCCTCAACTACAAATGATTTTTAAAAGCAGTTACCTCATCTTCAATTAAATACATTTACTTGAAGTAATCATTCAAAAAAAAAGTTGTCAAATAGGAATCTTCCTCAATATGCTTTAATGAACACATAAAAGTCATTTGTAATGAGCACATTGTTTATATGCCAATGGTATTACAAAGTGCTTGAAAATAGTTTGTTTTCTTAATTAGATTAAACAGGCTTCCTGCAATCTTCCTTACTTTATTGATTTACTTAATGAACCTTTTTTTCATAGATAGTACAAATGTAAATTTCAGCTTGGCCTGTGAACAAATTATCTTAAATTCTGAATCAGGGGGCCTTAATTAATGAGGCTTTACTCGACATCACTAGCGAGGCACAAAGATTTATTACATTAAAATCGTCATAATGAGAACAATTCTCCGTGTGTGGCTGAGGAAGATGGCCTTGCTCAGGTCACTGAAGAAGGAATTGCTTTCCTCCCACTGCTACTTGGGTTACCTGAGGTGGCAGCGGTGTTGTCACACAAGGGCTCAATTAGAGACAAAATGGAGGAGATGAGAACTGAAAGAAACAAGCAACAAACAAGGCTCTGTGACAAGGAGGCATTAAAGACACCGGAGCTAAAATCTGGCAAGTGCTTCCTCTGGGTGAGGGGTGATAGGAAGAGGAACATGGCCTGGTGGTCAGTGGTTCTGGCCACAGTGTTCAGCCAGAAAGGTAAAGTATGACAGATTGGGTCAGCAGGGCTGAGCAAAAGCCAAGTAGCAAGACAAGCAATAAGGTCGTTGAGATTTTAGTTGGGGGTAGCTAAAGTGGACTCAGTAAGACCATAAAAAAAGAGGTGGGAGTATGAAAATAGCAACACTCTCTGAGCTTGCCAGGGTAACCCAGTTGTAACAGTTCCCTGAAGTGGCCAGCCTAGGACTTCTTTGGTTCCAAACCAGCAGCCCCACTCTGGCCAGTACCACCTTCTGAAGAAGCTTAGAGACACCTGGATCAGATCCAAATGATCTAGAAGCCCAAGACCTCAGCCGCCCACTTCTTACCTTTGGAACACTGTCCAAAGGCATTTTCTAAGACCATTACCCTAGGACACTGGTAGGAAAAGGGTGAAAGTCCAATCACTCAGGGAAAGACAAAGCTATATAAAAAGACAGACATTAATTAATACTATTTAGCCATTTGTTAACTGGTTTCTTTGTGCTTGGTGGTGGGGTGAGCATTTTATAAGCATTATTTAATTTCTACCATCACCAAAATGTATAAGTACTACTAAACCATTTTACATTTGGGGAAACTAAAGCTTAGAAATTTCAAATGACTTAGCCAAGGCCATGCTGCCAGTAAGTGGCACAGCCAGATTGGGTCTCATTTGGAAACTGACACCAGAGCCCAGGTAAGGAGGC
Source organism: Propithecus coquereli (assembly GCF_000956105.1). Lineage (NCBI taxonomy): Eukaryota > Metazoa > Chordata > Mammalia > Primates > Indriidae > Propithecus > Propithecus coquereli. The sequence goes on from NW_012148507.1 coordinate 5,389,645, forward strand.
TATTGAAACACAATGATGTGCTAGTGAGAAGAGACAAAGAATCTGGAAGTCAAAGGCCCTCAACCACAGATTAGGAACCAGAGAATAACTACGAGCAGGAGCAGGCACAGCCAGTCTGTAGGAATCCTGGTAACCAGAGGGTGGGGGTGGGACGGGGAGAGGCTTAGACTGTGATCAAGGAATCATAAATGGCGAGCCATTGGTATAAGCCAAAGTCAAAGGCTTGATCCAATCTAACAAAGGGTTGTTGTCTCAGGGCAGGGTTCTGTGTCTACCTAGCCTCCATGGTGGATGCAAAGAAGTGATACCTGTGTCCTTCTCATCCTGCTGATTCTAACTAGGGATTATGGGAAATGGGATTACAGGAAATCCCAACGGGTGGCACCAGGAATCCTCTTTCTATAAATGGAAAATGAGCTGCCATCAGTGCCCACCACCATTAACTACATAAACATCACCATCCCTTGGGGTAATAAAATGCTTCCTAAGAGGCAGTGTAGAGTAATGGTAGAGAACTTGATCTCCAGTGTTGCTCAGACCTAGGCTCAAATCCTTATTCTGCCAAGAGTCATTAGCTAGGTGATATTGGACAAGCAACTTAACCTCTTCAAGCTCTGTTTCCCCATCTAGAATATAGTGATACTAAAAATACTATTTGACTTCATAAAGTTGTCATAAGGATTAAAATAAATCATGTGTACAAAATGCTGAGCCAAGTGCCTGGTATATAGTGCTCATAAATACTGGCTGTCATTATTATTATTTATGATTTTAAGAACCCTTTTGCATTCACAGTTTCATCTGCACTGGGAAAATCTGGTACCAAGTTCAGCATACAAATACAAGAGCACATATAAGACCACATCAAAATCATCTTGGCACTGTCTCTCCCTGTTCCATCCCTTCGTTAAGTGATATTTCCAAACGGAGCTGGAGGGCAAGGAAATAACATGCCAGTGGACCATTTAATGTTTCCTCTCCCCAGGTAGAAAAGGACGATAGTGAGGACATGATTTATTGAACTTTAAAAATGTTCAAGAACTAAGCACAATGACCTTATGTTCTGAGTTGTCTCTTGGTGTAGATGCTGAGTGAATACAAGGGAGCAAACCCAGGCTGGCCTTCAGGACTCCTGAGCCTTTACCTTCTCAGTACTTACAACTTAGCAGGATTTAGAACAGGTCCCTTAGGCATGTCAGTTGACACTTACAAATAACTGACTTATGTTGCAGCTATTTTAAGGTAAGCATTCATTGTCTCCCTGACATGTTGTAAACTCCTTGAGGACTAAAACTTTGACTTATACTCTCTTTGCTTTCCCTAGAGCATCTAGAATGGTAGTGTGTGCATAAAAAGTGTGATAAATATGTATTGATTCATTAATAGAGGGACTCAATATTCAGAAAACAAATGTCATTGCAATGAAGTTCGGGGATTTGTAAGCCCTTTGCTTATACCTAATAGTGCCAGGTAATTTCCATGTGTAATCAAGAATTTTATGTGAGTAAGCAGGAATACTCAGGCTGCCATTTCAATGTCTCACCCACTTGTACCAGAGAAAAATGTACTAAAAAGGATGCCTAGCCTGCATGGTGTGGATGTCCTCCAGGCCTACAGAACTTGGGTGCTGACTCAAGGGCAGTGGTTTCCCCACGTCACAGAGCAACCAGAAGAGAGAATGACACTCTTAAGTGTTGACCAAAAATCAGCTCCAGGAATCTCTGAGTATGAGCTGTGAATGTCACAATCAGTAACTCAAATAGCAATAGGATCTCTTTGCCTGGATATGGGTTTAGAACTGTCGGCTGCAGTGCAGAATAGGTGAGCACTGGGGCCCCCTCCTAAGTCTGACATGATTATTCGATTGTATTTTTCTTCACTTAGTGTAGGCTACAGAAGCGACTCTGGCACCAAAAGGAAAGTATCGACTAAAATTAAGCACCTGAGAGTTGAAATTTTTAAAAGAGCCATTTGGCAACTTCTATTACTTGCTTGTTGACAGTGTAAACTTTGCCTGGCAAGTTGAAAAGCTATACTAAATAAATCCTATCTCTGGCAATTAGAGGCCCTTAAATAAGCTAATATAATCAATTATGTCTTTTAATTTGCCAGACAGCATTTACAGGGTTTAATTTTCTGCTGCTACACCTTCCAAATTATCTTCAGGTGGTGTTTGGAATCTAATAGGAAAATGTATTGCACTTGTGCTGATATTATCTATGCTGAATTCCCCATACACTCTTCTTCCCAGACCAACACCCTCTGTATCCCACACCTAGAAATGATTTTATTACGTTATATAAAGAAGAAAAGTCATAAGATATTTACATAACTTGCCTATTTCACAATATTCGTGTCATCCTCCCACCAGTTTGCCCACAAAGTTATATAAAAATCAGTTGCAGTAATGATAGAAGCCAAACACAGGAAAATACTATATGAAGGAAACACATAATGCAAAAATAACTACTTATGGAGAAATAAATTAGGAAACTGAATCTCTTATCATGGGCTGATGTCATTTGAAAAGAAAGTTTTCTAGAAAAAATAACTAGATATAGAATTTCAGACAGCATGAAGAGTATATATGGACCTATTTGGTGTCTTTGAGTGAACCCTCCTTGAAGTGCTAATACTAATTAGGTTGCAAAAATATCATAATGGGTTAGGAGAGAACACAGGATGTGGATAAAGGACAACACACAATAAACAGTGGCATTTTCCTGTGAATCATCAGGAATGAGCAAACACATAAATGCGCAGAGCAGCCTTCCTCTTAGAAAACTGCAACCAGATGGTGTCAGAATGACAAGAAGTCTCTGATAATATTAAAAAATCTTTAATAAAGTAAGGAGTGTAAGAATTCATCACTGTTTTTCTAGTTCTCTCCAAGGACTGGAAAGGACCCATGTATTTGGCATATATAAGTATTTTGGTCCACCCAACAGATATTTTATTAGAAAGAAGGAGCACTCAGTCAGCCTATAGCCTCTCCAGAAGATTTCCCAGCTGTCTTTGCTCAGACTGAATTAGTTATGAAAGGTAGCTAGGTAACGTCAATTTTCCAGCTTCTTGATACCAAAAATGGGGTGTCCGTGTTCTAGAGAGGAAACCTCAGAGCTCCGTTAAAAGCAGCTTAGAAGAGAAGGAGATGTGAAGGTCCAAATCCTAAGTCCCAGTGTGATTTTGCCGCTACTAGCGATGTGATTTTGGAAAGTGACGCCACCATTCTGGAGTTTGTCATCATTGAGGGTTCTTCCAGCTCATGCTTTCAATGAATCAATGGAATTCTGACCACTGGAAAACTATAATCCATTTTCCAAATTACTCAATTGTTCTTTTTATGTTCTTCGAGTTTTGTTAGTGAGAGTCATCATCCCCACACCCGGCCCCCACCCCAGAGTCATGTCACCTTCTGAATACACTGATGAAATGAGGTTTCTGAATTTAACAGTAGAACACTGGACAGCCACCACAAAGCCAAGCCTCAGGAAAACCCCTTGAATGAGGGAAATTTAGGAGATATTTAACATAAGTTATACAGTTAACTCTTCAATAACATGGGTTTGAGCTGTGTGGATCCACTTACATGCACATTTTCTTTACCTCTGCCACCCCTGAGACAGCAAGACCAACCCCTCCTCTCTTTTGTCCTTCTCCTCCTCCTCCTCCTCCTCTTCCTCCTCTTTCTCCTCCTCTTCCTCCTCCTCAGCCTACTCAACATGAAGATGATGAGGATGAAGACCTTTATGATGGATGATCCACTTCCACTTAATGAATAGTAAATATATTTTCTCTTCTGTATGATTTCCTTAATAACAATTTCTTTTCTCTAGCTTACTTTATTGTAAGAATACAGTATGCAAAACATGTAACATACAGAATATGTGCTAATAGCCTGTTTATGTTATTGCCGTGGCCTCCAGTCCACAGTAGGCTATTAGTAGCCAAGTTTTGGGGGAATCAAAAGTTATAGTAATACCACGAATTTTCAGCTGTGCAGAGGTCAATGCCCCTAACCCCCATGTTGTTCAAGGGTCAACTCTACATTGTATGACACAAAAAGAGAGAGAGAGAAACTTTTTTGAAGATACTAGTAACATATATAAAATCTAAAAACTGAGAAAAAGTATAAAGAAGAAAAGAATCATATGTTCTACCACCCAGAGATCATCGCTATTATTCAATAACATTTTAGTATATATAGCCATAGTCTCTTTGCCATGTAGAGATATATATATGCTTTCTTTAAAACAAATCATATCTGCTCTATGGACTTTTTTCTTTTTCACTTAATAAAATTTCATAAGCATTTTCATGCAGCCTTAAAAAATTCTTTGAGATCATTATTTTAATGTCGCACAGTATTCTGGATGTAGATGTACCATAATTTATTTAACCAACCCCCTATTGTTTGACATGTAGGTTGTTTCCACTGTTTGCTGTTATAGAAAATGTTTTGATAAATACCATCATACATAAATCTTTGGGCACATCTCTGATTATTGCCTTAAGATAAATTCCCAGGAATGGAATTACTGGGTCAAAGGGTGTGAATATGTTTAAGACCTTTTGATAAATTTGCCAAATTGCTCTCCAAGAGGCTTGTTCCAGTTCACAGGCCCACCAGCCATATAGAAAAGTGACAAAGAATTTTAATAAATTGCAATAAATGCTTGTTATAGCTATAAAAAAAAAAAACCTCCAGACACTTATTAGTGAAGAAACACATCATTTTAAATGACATGAAACCCATACAGTCTATCTTATTCTCACATGGGATTAATTCAAGGAAAACTTGGTTGCAGGTAAATTCTATTATTGTGTGGCTTAT
>NW_012148507.1:5395533-5397290 GCF_000956105.1 Propithecus coquereli
CTTATAGTATTTTATTAATACATTGTAGCAGAAGCTATTCAATAAATGTTTACAGAGTAACTGAAAATGAAAATGTTTCATTTCCTGCCAATTCTATTAAGTAGCTCAGATACTAACCAACAGCTCTCTTGAACTTTTAAAAGTTGCCTAAAAGGGCCTGAGGTGAATTATTATCTAAATGTAGATTTCCCCTAAAACACAAAGCTTAATTAGTTCAGCTTTACATTTTTTGTTTCTATAAATTTAAAAAGGAACACCAAAGGGAAAGATGAGAAATGATTGATAGCAGGTTGCACTAACAGATTCACCATTCTGGGACGTTTTCTCACCTGGTTTTAAAACAGCCAGATTTTCAGCATTATAAATATGAATTAACTTTCCCATCTTTCTAAGGGGGGACCCAAGTGTGATATCTCAGCTTAGCGACAGTCTAGATGGTAAAAATGAAGATGCTGCCCTTGTCAAAATTATGTTTCTTCTAGAAACAGCTACTAACCACCTTTTTTCTTTCCTGGGACTAGCTTCCTTTCCAGTGGGTTAGGAAAACCTTGTCCCATCAGCAGAAACCAAGAAGCTCAGAGTAGACATCTAGAAAAACAGTAAACAAAGCAATAGTTTATTTTTAAATCACAGGATCTTTTTGAATATTCTTTAAGTAAGAAAATTTTAGTTTGTCATTACAAGTGAAATGTATTTGTAAAGGAAAATACTCAAGTCTATGAAACACCTAGTCAAAGGTACACTTGATGCACAGCATGCAGAGGACTAGCCAAAAAAAAAGAGAAAAAAAGGTCCAAATAATGCATGCAACCACATTCATGATGAGTTAGAAGAAACTCCTATGTAGAAACTCTTATGTAGGGCAACACCTGTAGGGTCATGGGACCAGAGCTACTGGGTTAGTATTCAGAGGATGTCAGCACAGAGCAGGGATAGATGTGTTTAGTATGGCCAAAAAGCTGAGCATAGGTTTCCAACAGAAAAAAAAAAAAAAAACTATATTTGCAGCCCTTCTTTGTAACAATAATCTGATATGAGCAAGATAGTTATATGATACAAAATAGACCAATCAAACACATTTTACACACTGAACACTCATAAGGCTGAATATGAAGATTTTGGAAAATTGCTAAAGCCACAGGCATGATAGTCAAAAAAACAGTTAAATACAACATCTCCTGCAATGTTCAATCAAAGGAAAAGCCGCCCTACACCCACAGTCCTCGTGTGTGCTGAGGAAAAGCAATGTGGCTTCAAGAAACAAAGGACTATGATTCAGGAGATGTGGGTTCCACGCTCAGTTCAGTTACTAATCAACAAGAATATGTCTTCGCCTGTAAAAGTGAAGTTTGACTCATGAGTGTCATGGGGAAAGATTAGAGAACCTTGGATGGGTACACCAGGTAGCCCTTAGCAGCTCACGGGCTTTGCAAACTCAAGTGCCATTACCCAAGTCATCTTTGAGAGATGATGAATGATTCCAGGTTTTCCTTAGTTCCTTTGTTAGAAAAATGGTAGAATTGGCTATAACTAACAGCTTCCCAGACACCTGTAATCAGAACAATGTTTTCTCTGAAATAGCAATGGGAAAAGTAGTTTGATATTGAAAGGAAATCCTTTCATGCTGCCTGTCCAGTAATATAGTTCTGGTTTCTTAATTTGGAGGTTTTCAAACTCTAGTTCATGAAATTCTATGGCTTCAGGGAAACTTGCCAAAATTGTAGGGTAGAAGCTTCTATAAATTTCTGACTTTTTCA
>NW_012148507.1:5399700-5401378 GCF_000956105.1 Propithecus coquereli
TGTCAACAGTAAACACCTATTATCACTACTAGTTACTGTTTACTGAGAACTTATAATGTACTGGGCACCATATAATCACATATGTTAAGTCCTTTATTCTTACCAATAATATAATGAAATTGGTATCGGGATATATAGGGTCCAGATTTTATAGATGGGATTTACTGAGAATTAGAAAGTTTGAGTAATTTGCCCAAGGCCATAGAATTTGTAAATAAAAGAGTTGGAGTCCAAATGAGTGTTCCTGATACGGAGCCCATGCCTGTTCCGCCAGTCTAAACACAAATAAGGAGAAGAACACACAATAAAAAATGTTTAATGTTTAATTTTAACTTACATGCATATTCGAACCCCCTCTAATAACTTCAGTTTTATTTATTGACATTAATCCATGTATTTTAGGGTTTAATAGATATTATTTTTTAGAGCAATTTTACATTCACTGCAAAATTGAGTAGAACGTACAGAAGTTTTCAATATCTCCCTCACTCCACACACACACACAGACACACACACACACACACACAGCCTATCCCACTATCAACACCCTACACCAGGGTGGTGCATTTACAACTGATGAACACACATTGACACATTGTTAGCCCAATAAGTCCACAGTTTATTTTAGAGTTCATTCTTGGAGTTGTACATTCTATGAGTTTTGACTAATGTGTAATGACATACCCCTCACTGTGGTATCATATGGAGCAGTTTTACTGCGCTAAAAGTCCTCTGTGCTCCACCTGTTCACCCCTCCTTCCTCAATCATCTCACCCCCTGCAACCACTGATCCTTTCACTGTCTCCATAGCTTTGCCTTTTTCAGACTATCATATGGTTTAAATCATACAGTACGTAGTCTTTTCAGATCGGCTTCTGTCACTTAGCAATATGCATGTAAGTTTCCTCCATGTCTTTTGATGACTTGATAGCTCATTTTTCTCTAGCACTGAATAATATTCCATGGTCTGGATGTACCACAGTTTACTTATCCATTCAACTACTGCAGGACATCGTGGTTGCTTCCAAGTTTGGCAATTACGAATAAAGTTGCTATAAACATTCACATGCAGGTTTCTGTGTGGACATAAGTTTTCAACTCATTTAGGTAAATACCAAGGAGTACAGTTGCTGCATCATGTAGCAAGAGCATGTCTAGTTTTGTTAGCAAATGTCAAACTGTCTTCCAAAGTGGCTTCGCCATTTTGCGTTCCCACCAGCAATGAATGAAGAGTTCCTGTTGCACCACTTTCTCAACAGCAATTGGATTTGTCAGAATTTTTTATTTTCTCCATTCTAACAGGTATATAGTGATATCCTACTGTTTTAACTTGTAATTACCTAATGACATATGATGTTGAGCATATTTTCATATGTTTATTTGCCATCTGTATATGTTCTTTGATGAGGTGTCCAGATCTTTGGCCCATTTTTGATCAGGTGGTTCATTTTCTTACTGTTGAGTTTTGAGAGTTCTTCATATCTTTTGCATAACAATTCTTTATAAGATATGTCTTTTGCAAATATTCTTTCCTAGCCTGTGAATTGTCTTTTTATTCTTTAGATAGTATATTTCACACAGCCGAAGTTTTTATTTTAATGAGTTCAGCTGATTAATTATTTCTTTCATGAAATAAGTGCTTTTTGTATTTTATCTAAAAAGTTATTGCCAAACCCAT
>NW_012148507.1:5402383-5403972 GCF_000956105.1 Propithecus coquereli
TTGAAAAACAATTAATGTAATTAAATACATAAACAGAATAAAAGAGAAAATTTCTATTATTTCAATGGATGCAGGAAGTGTATTTGATAAAATTCAATATTCATTTATGATTTTTTAAAACTCTTAGTAACTACAAAAGAAAAAACACTTCCTTCTTAATCTGATGAAGACCATCTACAAAAAAATCTATAGCAAACATAAAGTTAATACTAAATATTAAAAGTTTTCACTTTTAGATCTTGAATAAGACAAAATGTCTCCTGATATCCCTTCATTTAACAGTGCACTGAATGAACATCTTAGCCAGGACAACAAGACAAGAAAAAGAAATAAAAGGTGTAATAATTTGAAAGAAAATAATAAACTATCATTATTCACACACCACACAATTGCTATGTATAGACATTCCCCAAATATCTACAGTCAGAATTAAGTAAATTGAACAGTATTGCTAGATCAATATGCCAAAGTCATTATATAAAACCAATAGTATGTCCATATACTTGCATAATTAGAAAATAAAATTTTTAAATGATACCATTAAACATTTACAATACCATCTACAATATTAAATACTTAGGAATAAATCTAATGAAAGATGTATAAGATCCCGAAACAGAGAACCAGAAAAAAGTATTTGGAGAAATAAAAGAATATCCAGATAAATGGAGAGATATACTGTATTTATAAATTAAAAGGCAAAATACTATGAAGATGTCGATTTTAAAAATTGATCTGTATGTTCAATGCAATCTCACTCTGTTATGAAAATTCATATCCATGTCTTTCAATGTAATTTATGCATACATATCTTTTTCAGATATATCTAGAAGTGGATTTGCTGGATCATAGACTGTACATGTATCCTGTATTAGCAGGTCTTTCAAGACAGTTTTCCAAAGTAGTTGTAGCAGTTTACATTCCCACCAGCACTGTTTGAGAGTTCCAGTTGCTTCATGGCCTTGCTAACATTTCGTATTAACTTTTTATTTATTTTCTTAATTGTAGCCATTTCGGTGAGAATCTAATGCTATCTCATTGTGGTTTTAATTTAGATTTCCCCAATGACTAATGAGGTTAGGCACCTTTTTGTGTACCTGTTGACCATCTGTATATCTTGTTTTGTAAACTACCTGTTCAAGTTTTTTGTTCATTTTTCTAATGGGTTGTCCCTCTTTTCCTTACTGATTTGCAGGTGTTATTTATATATTCTGAATTCAAGCCCTCTTCAGTTATATGGGTGCAAATATCTTCTTCCAGTCTTCTTAAGTACTATTTTGATCATTGGAAATTTTTAATTTTAATGCAGCCCAATTTATCAATCTTTTTCTTTATGTATGTGTGCATTCTGTTTGAGAAATCTTTCCTTATCCAGGGTTTATGTAGATATTTTCATATGCCATGTCCTAGAGGCTTTATTGTTTTACTTGTTACATATATGCAGAATCACTGGAAATAATTTGTGGGTATTTTGTTTGATGTAGGGGTCCAAATTTCTTTTTGTTATATAATAGATATTCCATCGATTCAGTATCACTACTTAAAAGATATCCTCTTCTGTCTATTCCTCAGTGCCGTGTTTTTTTTTT
>NW_012148507.1:5406032-5439288 GCF_000956105.1 Propithecus coquereli
AGGTCCCATTTATTTATTTTGGTTGTTGTTGTGATTGCCTTTGGGGTCTTCTTCATAAATTCTTTGCCTAGGCCAATGTCTAGAAGAGTATTTCCAACTTCTTCCTCTAGAATTCTAATAGTTTCACTCCAGAAAATGTCTGGCATTTCCAAGGCTGAGAGTGATATCTGACGCTTATCTGACCAAAATTTATTAAAAACGGACTAGGATGATTAAGAAAAATCAAGGTCATCTCTGACACCTTCTTTCTTTCCCCTGTATTTTTCTGATTCTTGCTTTCTTCTTTTCCTTTCCCTCTCTCCAGCATCTTTCTCCTCTCCTTTCTATCTCTTGATTTCCTACCTCTATAGCCTAATTCACTCTTTATTTTCTCATTTTTTCCCTCCCCCGTTCTTCCACTTCCTGATTCAATCTTATCCCTGCAATCTTTCTTCCTGTGGAACACCAGGACTGAGAGACGGTGGTGACAGCAAGGATTGGTAAATAACGCCTCTCTCTTTACTCTCCTTGCCTTTCTGCTACTTACACTTGTTCTTCTGAACTGTTATGTTTGTGGTTTATGTCTCTGTAAATGGCATCTTGCCTATACATTATGTGTTACCATTTTCAAAGACTCCCATGCCCATTGGTCTCAGACCATCTCATTGTCAAGTTCAAGGAAACCTGTTTCTTCCAGTACTGTATTCAGCAGAGAAGATCAGTTCCATACACCAGCCATTCCTGTTCTTACAGAGAGTAAGTAATTTGCCCCTCAGCTGTAATTTAAAACTTTCTAATGCATTAACAATGCAATTTTCAAAATGAGCTTTGGTATGAGATGCTTAATAACTAAAATCTAGATTCTATGCTGGGATTTCAGAGGGCCAAGCTCAGAGCCCAGAGGGAAGTAATTTTAACTCGGACACCAGAGTAATACTGACACTACAGTCTTGGGCAACACTTTACAGTTTACAAAACACATTTCTATGCATCGTTTCACTTCAACTGGCAACACCTTCGTAAACGACGTGGGTCTGCCTTTAATTAATGAGAACCATCGGCTGTTGTGTTCCTGTCTCACCTTGGAGGTGGCAGCATTTGTCTAACCCAGACTGGGGCCTCTGGCCATGGACTGTACATTATGCAGCACTAATGATGCAATTAATCCCCTACATTAGCTGACACATCATTCCTTAAAGTAAAAATTTCAAAGTTGAAACCTTAAAAAAAAAAAGTTGAAAAGGCACGGCTGAGGGCCAGCTAAAAAAGACCGGTACAAGGAATCTTAATTCATTCGCAGCTTCTGCCTTTTATATTGACAAATACACTACTTTAATCTCTCTCTACCAGGCCTCGCACACAGTGGTCAAGAGGCCACTTTATTAGTTTCTTTTTTTCACCCATTGGTTGTAAGAAAGGTTATGGGTACAAATACCTCGAAGCCAGTCTTAAAAGGACATACTGGCAGGAAAAAAAATTACACAGTCAGTCTTGCTAAATTAGTTTACCTAAAATTGTATGTGTGAGTGATTTTAATCAAAATCTAATTTCCCCTCTTTTTAGAGTAACTGAAATGAGATTTTTCTAATTTACTTTTCGCGGTTCAAGTTTCTCATAATTCTTCTATGGTAGTGACAGCACCGTGAACGCGTCTGCTGCTACAAAGCATTAAAAAAAAATTAGATTTTCAAATTGATGTGCTAAATTAAAAATGTTTAATGTTTCTCATCAAAAGGCACAGGAGTATGCAAGGGGCCTCCAGTACAGTTAAAAGCGCAATATTTTTTTTCATCTGTTTCTTTAATTCACGACCCAGGGCAGCTAACTGTACTATGAAAATTAACAAGCTATAAGTAAAGGAATCTTTGTAAGCAGTGTCCTCTGAGAAGTTTTCTTTTAATTTCCTTCCATCCCTTGACATCGTGACCTTAAGGATGTCATAATAAAAATGGATGTTGATGCCTTGGGTTTGTTTCTTGTTTATTTGCTTCTTGTTGAGTATGGGCTGTGTATGCGTGTATGTTTTTTTTTCTTTCTGCCCCAGTTGGAGTTTGCCAGATGTTATAAGGGCTTGTGAGCCTCTGAGTAATTGTAACTCTCAGGCGTGGCTAGCTAATTCCAATAATTTAGAAAATCATATTGCTTCTGTAAATTGGCTCCAGTTGTTATATTAGAATCCAAGCTTCTGCCCTTGCTAGATGCCTGCTGTCTAGCTCAGGGCAAGGATGGGCATATCCTAGGAGCCACATACCCAGATTTTGGATGATGACTCTGCAGGTGGAAAAGGCTTAGGAAGGTATTTGGGTATGCAGCCTTGTACTCAACTTCCATATGCATTAGATTCTCCCAAGTAGCATGTGAGAGTTCAGAACCATGCCTTGCTATGAAATTGAATTTTATTTCTGAGATAATGATGGCTATACGATCCAGGTCTCAGATACTACAGCCTGTTCTGTTTTTATAAAATATGAGCACAAGGTCCAATTAGGAACAAGCCAGCTAGTCCTATATGGCCCCTCTCACCACCATCCCTCGCATGGTGGAGTTAAAGAAAAGGGGTCTAAAGAAAGAAGAATAGACTTGCCTAAGGCCACATAGTAATTCTTGGCAGAGCAAGGCCAAGAACCTAGGTAACCTGGTAGCCAGTCCAGTGTTATCTCCAATCCGTGAAAATACACTCATGGAATCTCAGTGAAGAGTCTCTTGGTACCTGGTTTGGCTCACAGCAAAACCATCAGCCCCTACCCCACAAGCAAGCAAGAACAATGTGTCCCCACTTAATGCTGAGTAATCCCAGCCATGCTCTTGGTCAGAAAAGGATAAAGAAGAGAAAAGGCAAAAAAAAACGTGGCTCTTTCAGCCCCTGAATGGCCAAAACCTTCAACACATTTTCTAAAGCCTCTGAATCTTTAGAGCAGCCCTAGTTTGTTTTTCTCTCCTTTCTCTCCCTTCTACACTTCATTCATGAAACTTTACCAATTTCTTATTCTTTTTCCTCAGTTCACTTCTCTCCCTTTTGTCAAACTGAACCTTAATGGACTCTACATCAGCAAAGCCCTGCTATACAGAAGGTACCTGCTATGGTTTGAATTTGTCCCCAAAAAAGCATGTGTTGGAAACTTAATCTAAAGAAAAAAAATGTTGAAAGGTGGCTTTTAAGAGATGATTAAGGCATGAGAGTTCTGCCCTCATGAATGGATTCCTGTAGTTATTGTGGGAGTAGGTTCATTACTGCAGGGGTGGGTTTGTATGGCAAGAGTGGGTTTGTTATGAAAGCAAGTTCGGTCCTTTCACGCTCTCTCCTTGCCCTTCCATCATGGTATAATGCAACAAGAAGGCCATCACCAGATACATCCCCTCCATCTTAGTCTTCTCAGCCTCTGGAATCATGAACCCAATAAGTCTCTGTTTATTATTAATATAAATTACTTAGTCTCAGGTATTCAGTTACAGCAGTAGAAAACAGAGTAAGACCCTACCCAAGATATTAGCTTTCTAAGTAATAAGGCCTTAATCTACCCACAGTGTAAATGTCCCCAGAAAGTACCTACTTACTAACTTTAATGGTGGGAATCTTAGTTGCTGTGGGCTAGGGGAAGAACAAGATGATGCCACCTTGGCCTTGAAGTGTCTTGGGTCACACTGCAGAGAGAGCAGGTCTAGCTTTGCTTCCCTATCACCAAGCAAAGAAATGTCTGTGCTATCTCTTTCTAATAACGTTGGAAGCAATCAAGTTATATGGAGAGGCCATCACAGACTCTGTCGTGATGGAAGGTGGTGGAGGCTTCCTAGTGCATTGGTTCTCTTCCTTCACGTGTTCTATCAGTTGATGCTGACTTAAGCCAAGCTCTTCTCCCATCCCAACCAACCCCCAACAACTCAGTTTAATTTTCGTTTTGAGAAAAAAAATCCATATTCTTTCTCCCTCCCTCACTTGTTCTGGGATTTTCAATATGTCATTAGGCTACTTTGTGGTTTCAAATAATTTTGTAAATTATTTGTTTTGTGGAAGATGCAATTAAGCCAAGCAATATTGTGTTGAAGTCATCTTCTTCCTTGGCATGGTTTAAGCCTAATGAAAAAAAAAAATGTGCCTTTTGTGGTCACCATTGCTGAGAAGGTGATAGCTTCTGCATATTGCTGTGGATATTGAAGCCTGAGGACAAAGAAAAAAATTAGTTCCCCTAGAAAATAGAAGTATAATTATGAGAAAATTAGCCTCCTCTATTAGCTTGTAAGCAAGCTCCCTGAGAGTGGGGCTGTATCTTGCTCAACCCCTACAAGTTTATTTGTGGTAGGTATTCAATGAATAGTTATGGATTTAATGAAGAATTCAGAGACTTTGATGTGAACCCTGGTGACCATCAGTCGTCATTTCCAAAGCCTTGATGCTTTACTCTATTTGGATTGGCATTTTCTGAACAACACTGAGAAGTTTTGGAGTTGGGATGTCCTATGGGACAGCAAGGTAAGAAGGGATCGAAGGTTCTACTAGGATATATAGGCCCTGGAGGGTAAGGAGGCAGGAGGGATGACCAATGACTCATTGCATCAAAGAGCTCCAACTCCAAAGAATCTCTTTTATTTTTCAACATAAGCCTGTATCTCAAGCCGGAACAAGAAGAGGAAACAAAACTTCTGAATCAGTGGGATAACTGTGAAGACAAAGCCTGCAGAGACATCATCATTTCAGGGCTTGGTAACAAATGCTTACATAAAAGAAATATGTATCCAGAGATATTTTGTAATACCAATCATCATCATTCACATCCTAAGTATCACTTATCTTAAAGTTTTAACAGTAAGAAAATATAAATTTCAACTTTTGCATCACCAATTTTGCATAGGATGTATGTATCAGGGTTCTCCAGAGAAACAGACCAATAGGATAGCAATATAGATTATACATATAAGAGGAAATTTATTATAGGAATCGGCTCACATAGTTATAGAGGCTGAAAAGTTCCACTATCTGTCATCTGCAAGTTGGAGAACCAAGAAAGCTGTTGCTGTAAACCACCTGAGTCCAAAAGCCTGAGAAGCAGGAATGCTGATGTCCAAGGGCAGAAGGAAATAGATGTCTCAGCTCAGCTATCTGGGCCCTCACAAACTGGATGATGCCTCTGTCCACATTGGCGAGTGTCATCTTCACTCAGTCTGCTGATTCAAATGCTAAACTTTTCCAGAAACACCCTCACCGACACACCCAGAAACAATGTTTTACCAGCTATCTGGGCATCCCTTAGCCCAGTCAAGTTGACATGTAACATGAACCATCATACAGGGAATCATGTAAATAAAAATCTGGCAACAAAGGTACTCATGAAACCACTTTAGAGAACAAACTGTTTTTAGGCACTTTAAAAGCTAACGCTGATGTATAAACAATAAAAGTTAATTACACATCATTCTGATACATTCACACAAAGATCTATATTTGGCAAAACATCCTGGCAACATTTTGTTAGCCTAGCATATTTACTGTGCCCATTTGAAAGCAATAAAAATGGCATTTCTGAAAAAGTATCCCATAATTCAAACTATTCACTGCCCCCTCTGTGAGCATGAACCACAGAGATTCCACTGTAAATCTTGAGAAAATGCTCTGCCTTATAAAGTGCTACTGACTGGTACTTTAGGTTACATGAGTATAGGAATCTGGAAGCATTAACTAGTCATAGAGTCTTAGACTATTAGAACTAGATAGGCAAATTCTGAGATCACTCAGTCTAACCTCGACATTATACTGATGAAGTCATAGTCTCAGAGAAGTTAAATATTTTGCCCAAAGTCAAACAATAAGATGTTGAGCTGGCACTTGAACCCTCAAACTACACTATTATAATTTAAAAGATTGCAGATCTAGCACTTTGTGTTGTCTTTTAATCTGTAACAAATAATTTTGGAATAACAGAGAAGGTTGCTGTGGGACAGAGATTCCCACTGATTGCAGTAATCTAACTGCATGATGATTTTGTCTGCCCATGTTTTATTATTCCACATAACAGCTAGACATAGTGCATTTCTCCCTTTCTAAAGTATAGCATGTGCTTCTAGCCTCTCCACGGGCCTGTTTTGTGGATGGGCCTAATCATACAGAGGAAACTTCTTTCCTTACTTGATAGTTACATGGAGAGATAATGTATTTTTTTCCAACCTAGCCCCACAACAATCAGTTGACAAGTCCAGAGTAGACCCCTGTGGTAAAGTGAAATATAAAGACTCTCTGGGTAGCAGGTGTTTCCCTTTTAATGACAGCTTAACTGGTGAAGTGTTGAGCAGAATGCTGTCATTTCTCCCTGCTGTTTGCATTGGACTGGAAACAGGCACAAACCTGCCTCAGTGACATTTCAGGTCAGACTATTATGTCAGGAATTTCCCACACAGCCAGTGAAGGGTGGAGGGCTGCAGCCTGCACACTGGTAACTAGACCCAGAATAGGATGAAGGAAAGAAGGGCTGTGGTCCACAACAAAGCCTTTAAGGGGGCAGAAGAGAAAAGGTGTGGGCTTTGCCTGAAAATACTGACCCATCTATATGTACGTGGTTAAAAAGGAAAATTATATGGCAGGGTGTGAATGGACAACACATGGAATTGTGTTTAAGGCTGCAGTGACTCCTCATCTTCTCATTCCTTCATTCAATAGATTTATGTCATTAAGCACTTTCAGTAGCCATGGGTGGGTGTCTGAAAGCTAATATGCCTTAGCTTCAACCTTCAGCAAATTTACAATCTGGAAGAGCAGGAAAAATGTACACAAATAACTTTTAAGCACAATAAAACATGACCTAAAAACAAAGTACTTTTCTAATTTAAAGATACTTATCAGAATGGGGGTAATAGAAAAGACTCAAAGAGAAAATGAATTTGCTTAAGGAGTAGAATTTCTACAGATTAGAAGAAATAAAATAACTTTACAAGCTTAGCAACCAGGATTAATCAAAGATTAAGAAAAGGGATACCAGGAGAAAAGGAGGACCCTATTTTAGGGGAACAAGGCTCTTTATAGGAAAATAATAACAATTAAGTCTAAAAATATAAGCTTGGCCAATATGGTAACATGCTGCATGTATCTGAGTAAGAAGTGTTTTCTTTCACTGGGAGATATTAAAGATTTTGATCAAGGGAGTGTT
The DNA here is from genome assembly GCF_000956105.1 of Propithecus coquereli. Classification (NCBI taxonomy): domain Eukaryota; kingdom Metazoa; phylum Chordata; class Mammalia; order Primates; family Indriidae; genus Propithecus; species Propithecus coquereli. Next base: position 5,413,145 of record NW_012148507.1, read on the forward strand.
GGTATCATCTGAATCTCTGCCCAAGGCAAGTGGAGACAATGGAAGGAATGACAGGAAGGAAGGGAAGGTGAAGGAAGAAAGCAGGGAAAACAGAGGTTAAGCAGGGTTGGATTCATGATGAAAAAAGGAGGAAAACATAGGAGAGGAAGAGAGTGGTGGGTAGGGTAAGAAAGAGGGAGGGAAAACTTGGGGTAACAGCAAGAGAAATATAGTTAGATGGCATTTCAGAAAAAGGTAGGCACAAGATTGAGAGGATGCCCCAATGCATTTAAGTCTAGAGGAAAGAGTCAACAAAAGAGAGAAATGGCATGTGAAACCAAAGCTCTAGAGTGGTGTCTTGGTCCTTTCAGGCTGCTTCAACAAAACACCACAGACAGGATGGTTTATGAACAACAGAAATTTATTTCTCACAGTTCTAGAGGCTGGGAAATCCAAGATCAACTTACCAACAGATTCAGTGTCTGGCGAGGACCCGTTTCCTGGTTCATAGTTGTCCATCTTTTGGCAGCGTCCTCACATAGTGGAAGAGGCAAGGGATCTTTCTAGCACGGTCTCTTTCATAAGGCCAATAATCACCTCACAAAGGCCCCACCTCCTAATACCATCTAACCTAACCTTAAGGGTTAGGATTTCAACACAGGAATTTCGAACATTCGGTCCATTGCAAGTGGTGTTGCCCAGGATAAAGTAGCTGGGACTCAAAATGGCAAATGGACAGAAGAGCCAAGAGCAGTTCTCTGAGACAGCAGCAAGAGAAGAGTCTACTGCTCAAAAGCCTGCAGCCTCTATATGTTATCACACACCAATCACAGTGTCTGATGACATGTCGCTAGCTGGATATGTTGAATGGTTGTATATAATGAAAATGGAGAGAAAAAAATAGAAAGCAAAGGAGAATAAATTGAGTGAGCATAGTTCATCAACTCCCTTAGTATCCAGGAGAGAAGAGATGAAAACCTAAACCAGCTAACAGCAACAGTAATGAAAAATAAATAGCCAAATGCCTGAAAGAGCTAGGTTTGTAAAGCATTCTTCATGCAACTTGTCAACTCATTGGGTGTAGGAGAAAATGGGAGCAAGAGAACTAAAGTTTGCAATGGCTGGATGATGCCTATTGCATTCATTTGAAAAACTAAGCAGCTAAACAAAAATGAGAGCTGGTTTGTGAGAGGAAAATGGCAGACTTGATCTGAGTGACATTGAGTGTCAGAGGCTAGCAAAATATCCAGATGGTGGCATCTAGCCGATTGAAATCCACGGATTTGGCTCAGGAGAGCAAATGTGTTTATAAAAGATTTAGACTTAAAAAGTATTCACACATTGGTTAGAGTTGAAACCAAGGGTTGTGGAGAGAGACAAAACATAATCAAGCCCACAAGTTCAAAGAAGTCAGTACAAGGGAACCACAGTGAGGTGTCCCATGAAGACCTGAAAAATGAGGTCATCCTTAGAAGGCTGCATATATATCAACACAAAATGGATCCAACAAGAGATACTTGAAAATCTTAAAAAGATAGAATGATTCCTAAAATGAGCTGTATTCCCTACTCATAGAAGACTCTTGGCCACAACAGATGATCAACAAATATTAGGTCATCAAAGATGAATAAGAATTGATTTTAACTAGAGAGAAGATTCATGTCTAAGGAAAGAAGACATCAGTGAGATGTTGGGTTGATCAGAGCCAGAGCAATGAAAAGGCAGGCACTAGATTATTCTCTGTAGCCCCTGGGCAAACTGATGCATACTGTGCAAATGAACAAATGAGAATATTTCAGGCACAAACTGCCAGGACTTAGTCTTATGACTGAGTGTTTAAAGGCTTCAGGCTATTAAAATCAGAGAACTCTCTTAGTTATGTTTCTAGGCATACCTAGAAACCTTCTGATTATAACTTGGCTCCCACTTGGTTTTTCTACAGGGAGAAGATGTGCTATCAAATGGAAATGAATATTTTTCCCCTTTGGTCATTATATTTCTCACTGTAAATTAATAATTTTCCATTATGTTTTACATATTAATGTCTTGTGAACTTTATACCTTAAATCCTCCAACATGCCTGAGATCAGTCATTCCTGGGACACCTAAAGGATTATGTTTCTAGGTTTGCAGGGCTGAGAGCAGGACTCTGGACCTTGAGGAATGCAGCAAGTTGACAGCATTCTGACAGATGTCCCAGGAGCCAGCCTACCGACATCCTCTAATTAGCTGATGGGAATTGTCCTATGTGAAACCACACTGTACATTTTTGGCCAATTAATTTGAGATTCAGGAAATTTAGTGAACTTTCCAAGAGTAGAAATAGATGAACTTTCACACTGAAATGATAGCAAGCCTTTCTTTCCTGCACTGACTGAAAGAGAAGCATAATATGGTATATTAAGAGCCTATATTCTGGAGTTAGACTATCTGGGTTCCAATTCAGCTCTGCCACTTACCGGCTGTGCACATTTGAGACAGTGACTTCATTCATAAAACTGAGATGATAATACTATCTCTCTCAAGGGGTTAAATGTGCTAATATTTGTAAACACTTAAAATAGCAGCTGCTAAATTAAAAAAAAAAAACTGACAATACCAAGTGCTGCCAACAAGGCAGAGCAACTGTAACTCTCACACATCACTGGAGGGAAGGCAAAATGGTACAGCCACTTTGAAAAACACCTTGGCAGCTTCTTATAAACTTAAACATACACTGATCATATCACCCAGTAATCTCATTCCTAGGTAGTTACCTAAGAGTAATGAAAACATATGTCCACATAAAAATCTGTATGCAAATGTTTGAGTTACTTTATTATTCATTATTGCCAAAGTCTGGGAACAACTCAAATGTCCTTCAGCTAATGAATGGATAAACAAACTGTGGTCTATCCATATAATTGAATACTACTCAGCAATAAAAAAGAACAAGCTACTGATATACCCAACAACATGCATGAATCTCAAATGCATTATGCTAAGCAATAGAGCCAGATTCTGAAGAGTTCAGATGTATTATTGCAAGTATATGACATTCCGAAAAAAAGCAAAACAACAAGGAGAAAAAAGTGATCAGTAGTTCCTGGGGGCTGGGGTTATAGGGGTTTACTACAAAGGGTTATGAGGGACTTGGGGTGGGGGCTGATGAATCTGTTCTGTCTTGATTGTGGCAGCTAAACTACTGCATGTATTTAGCAAAACTCATAGACTTCTACTAAAAATAGTAAATTTTACTGCAATAAAAAATATATAAAGAGGGAGAAGAGAAGAGGTGAAAACATCAAAAAGCAGAGGGAAGGAAGAGAAAGGAGGGAGGAAATAGAGAGGAAGGGAGGATGGGAAGGAAGAAAAGAAGAAAGAGAAAAAAAAACAATGCCTGGAATATGGTAAGTACTATAGAAATGTTAAATGAAAAATTAAAATTTCTTCTTTGGCATATTCTAAATAATCATAAAACTCTATTGTCTAAAAAATATAGGTAGAATTATTTCCTAATTTCTTATAGAGATAATATCTAGGGTTGATAATTACATAAGTAATTCATGTTCCTTGGGGGGAAAAAAATGGAAGGTACAGAAAAAAAAGGAAATAATCACCCATCATTCCCCATCTAAACATGACCACAATTCAAAACTAATTTATAGCCTTCCCGATTTTTACTATAGGTTTATAAACCATTCTTTAAACTTAGAAAAAGATTTTGTACCATACATTTTGCTTCAAAACTACTTTTCACTTAGCAATATGTTCTGAAAAAATATAGATCTGCATCATCACTTCTAACGACTGCTAATTTATGCCACCAAGCCTCTGTTGCTGAACATTTAATTTGGCTCCATTTTTTTTGGTAGTATAAGCCAGATTGTGTTGAATATCCTTGGTATACATAGCTTTGTGCATACAACATTATTTCTTTATGGTAAATTCCTAGAACAGGAATTACAGTATTGAAAAAATATACATTATATGATTTTTCATTCATATTGCCAAATTGCTCTCCAGAAGATTATATAATTTACTCACAGCAGCTGCAAATGAAAGTTGGGGCTGTGATTCAGTGGTCCCTTTCCTTCAAAATCTGACAATCCCTTTTTCCTAATTACTTTGTATATTATAAATGCTGATTTTTTTAATTAAAATATTATTAAATCAACCTTAAACACCATGAAAATGTGCTGAATTTTTATTGGGCATCAAGCGGTATAAAACATAATTAGGAAAGTAAATTAGCTGATCATCTAAAGTTATCTTCGGATTAATTATTTTAGTGTATCTAGTACATTATTGCTGGCTACCTTACTGGGTAATTTGGGGAGAAGTGACTTCACTTTGTATGCGGGGACATTTCCTAGAAAAATGGCAATATCTTAGAATCTCTAGAACATTTGACGATACTTTGAATTCTTGTCTTATTGTTTAGCATACATATAAATGGTCTTGAGTTACACTCATCACAGTAGCCTCTCACTTTGGGAGACTCTCACTTTCCCTAAATCAATGATCTACTACTTTCCTGTTTGATAGACAAATGGATATCCTCTGCATCTCCATCCAGTTAAATCAAATGCTTTGAGAAGCCAATGAATAAGCAACGTCCTAGCCCACTTCAGCTTCCCTGAAGCTACAAACAAACAAAAATCTGAATTTTATTCTGCACAAAATATCTATACTTTGTAAAACATATATATTTCATCTCCATACTGCAGTCTCTCGCTAAATCCTATTATGGTTTCGCAAGTCACCTCTAGGCTTATTTCAAGTAAGTCTTGGTCAAGAGAAGAGAAAGTCAATTGCAACACCAAAGATCAGAACTAGTAAGCAAAAGTGAATAGTATTTAGCTCAGACAGAAAAACTGGATCAATTCAGGGAATGTAAGTTTTTTTAAAGACAAAAGAACTCATGATATATATATATTCACAGACAACTGCTAATGTATATGTTTTTAAGAATATATTACTTATAAGACCTTGAATTATTTCTCTTAAAATCTGGACTGTTCAAATAATTAGATTCTAATTAATCCTATATTAATATAATTCAGGGGATTTATTTTATTTGTTAATTACCCTCACTGAGATGGAATTAGTAACAACCGATAAGAATGTTTGTGCCATATATTCATTAATTACATTACACAATTATGATTGTTTTCCAATTAACATATACATTAACCTCCAACTGTGTGCCGGGCATCATGTCAGGCTGTGAGGAAACATATGTGCTCTTGCAATAAATCTTCACTGTCATGGAAGGGGAGGTGCAGCCCCTTTGTGACAGATAAGGGGCCTCAGGCTTGCTCCTGATATAAGTAACTGAGCTGAAAGGAGATTGAGTACCTGTCTTCCCTGGCTAGTTGCTGGGTCCTGTAGTGTCCTGATCATCGAAACCTTTTAATCCTACAGGCTCTGGGAAACTGACTTGAGCTAAAATATTTCAGTTGTTTGGATAGTGAAGGTGCTGACAGGAGCTAGGCTGAACTGGAAGAAACAGTGCTGAGCTCCTAGGTATTGGAGTAGCTGATTATAGCAACAAGCCTAAAATGAAAGGGTTAAGCCTTTAATCACTTACTGCAGTGGTATATAAGAGGCTAAAACTGGAGAAACAGGTGCCTATTGCCCCTGTCCCATATTCCCCCAGGGTGGTGGTGAGTCAGGTGAGTCAGCACAGATTTGGGGGGTGTCTCACTTCTGAGGGAGCCTCAAACAGCTCCATGGACTCAGAGGTGTGGGGAAGGGGGCAAGGTGGGAGGACTTGGAGTGGAAATATACTAGGTCTTCAAGGGTTTCCCCAGCCCCCACCATAAGGACGCCTCAACAGATCTCAGATGGAGATGACAACCAAGTGGGCTTCATCCCGAAGATGCAGGGATGGTTCAACATGTGCAAATCTATAAATGTAATTCACTACATAAATAGAAATAAAAGCAAAGACCATAGGATCTTCTCAATCAATGCAGAAAAAGCATTTGACAAAGTTTAGCATCCTTTTATGATAAGAACGCTTAACATATTTTGGGGGGACTTACCTCAAAATTATAAAAGCCATACATGACAAATCCACACCCAACATCATATTGAATGGGAAAAAATTGAAAGCATTTCTGCTAAGAACTGGAACCACATAAGGTTGCCCTCTATCACCACTTCTATTCAACATAGTGCTGGAAATCCTAGCTAGAGCAATCAGAAAAGAGAAAGAAATCAAGGATATCCAAATGGGGGCAGAAGAGGCCAAACTATCGCTCTTTGCTGACGATAAGATCTTATATCTAGATAACCCCATAGAGTCTGCCATGAGACTACTGGAATTGATAAACAAATTCAGCAAAGTCTCAGGTTACAAAATCAATGTACACAAATCAGTAGCATTCCTACACACCAACAACAGTGAAGCTGAGAACCAAGTCAAAGACTCAATACCTTTCACAATAGCAACAAAGAAAATAAAATACCTAGGAATATATACATTAATAACTAAGGAGGAGAGAACTAGATACCTGGATGATACCTGGGCCAGGAGTGGCAAATATGGGGAGAGGATGACTGGCCAGAGGGGTCTGAGACCATGACAGCAGAGACTGCAATGCACTGGCTATGCCCCAAGCATAGAGTGGGGAGGGCAGCTTCCCCCATGAGCCTGCCAGGAAATACCTTTGTAATTGCCTGTGGTCAGGCCTGGAAAAATATCACCAGGAACCAGACTACTCAGGTGCCAATATGATTGAAATCCTAATAGCAGATATCTCTCTCAACTAATGAGAACCTGGGATTTGTCCTAATTGCTCAACTCTCTTTTGAAATAAGGGTGAGCTGGAAGACATGTGAAGGGTTCATCACCTGGGGGAATCCCTACAAATCCCAACACTAGAACCTCTTTCTCTGGGCCTTGAAAATTTGCCAGGGCTCTTGTGCCCGCTACAGTGAGTTCTAAAGGAACAGCGATATCTTAAACTGCCTTCTGCTATACTTTCTCTAGGATCAGTCAGGAAATCTGAAAGCAATGCCCTTGGAATTGAAACAAGGATAAATGACTGAGGAAAGGGAGGGAAAGGAGAGAATTAAACTTAAATTAGCCATAATTTACCTAAGGCCAAGCCTCAGGAAAAAGTTATCATTGCTTCCTAATTACCTTCTCTAACAGTTTGGGGTTTCATTCTAGCCTTCTGTTTTCTTTTCATTACAGTATTTATCTCCAAGGTATATATTCACAGCATGATTTCTTAAGGCTCATGAAGTCTTAGAGCTCACATAACCTAAGCCTTCATTTTACAGAGGTGTTCCCTAGTGTGCCCCAACTCACACGACCAGTTATTGGGTAAAATGGCCAGCTCCCTGGTCTGCTGAACCCCCATCTGGGGCTCTTCTGACAACACGCAGGGATTTCTTCTTCACTGTCCCTACCTTCAAATCTGGTGTGACTTAAAAGTCTTAACAGATTTAAACCCACCTATAACCTGCAAGCCCCTGCTTCAAGATGCCCCACCTTTTTGAGCCAAACCAACGTACACCTTCCATGTATTGATTTATGATTTTACATGTAATTCCTTTATCCGTGAATGTTAACCCCAAACTGTAATGTTTTCTCAGCACTTCTTGAGGTCGTGCTCTGGGCCAGTCACACACATTCAGCTCAAAATAAACCTCTTTAAATTATTTGTTTTAAGTCTTAACAGAACTACAATTTCTTCAAAGAGTGCCGCCTGGGTCTAATAATAGAATCTTAGGTTTCCTGTTCATATCAAACAAGTCACTTCAAATTCCTACATCAAATCTTCAGTGTCATTCAAAAAGCGAGTTGTTAATAGTCATATTAGAATGAAATGAACATTTTTTGAGGGGGGAGAGGGGTCAGAAACCTACACTAAAAATGTTTACTCCATGAATCAGTAATCCTGGGGTCTAGCATTAATAACTTATATAGCCTAGAAATACTTAAATTTAACAAAGGATATTTCAACAGGTACATTCATTCTAGTTTTTTATTATACAGTGAAATTTAATAATAGCTACCCTGAAATCATCCAACGATACGTAAATCATGGTACCTGCCTCCAGGAATTTACAAGCCAGTAGAGAAGATGTGTGTAAAAACACACATAGCACAAAGCTAGGATTTCCAAGAAGGAAAGGGGGTCTCTTGACTAAGCAAATGCTTCCTGGCAGAGGTAGCATTTATGCTGGGCCTTAAAAAATGAGTAAAATTTGGACAGAAGGCATGATGACGCATGGGCCAATTCAGACAAAGGGAAGAGCCTGGTGGTAGGAAATTGCAAGGACTCCTTAACGAAAGACGAATATTCTAGATGACTGAAGTGCGGGATACACAAAAGTGCTCAGAGGGAGAGAAGACCCCAGTTAATAGTGAAGACACTTTGTGGAGGGCATTAAAGGCCAAGCTGTGGAGTTCCTTCCTTTTTACCTAATTCGATGGGCATCTCAGCCTTCAGGAAGGTTACAATACATTTACAGGTCACTCCTTCCATTTGCAAAGTCTTGCCCAAGTGGAATTCACATCCCGTTTGTAGTTTCATTGCCTTATTGATTAGCTAACAATTATCTCATTAAGTTTGGGTGAACAGGATTCGGGAGTCATCATTCTATTTTGGCGCCATTGAAAGTTGATCCTTTCTATGGTTTCCAGTTGTAAATGCCCAGGAGCCTAGCTCTCAGGAGGTCTGGCCATCGTTCCCTGGCAGAAAAGCTTTGGGAGTCAGTAGATTGGGTTTCACTATTTAACTGAGCTTCATTTTTATTCTATAACTTTCCAAATGGTGTCATGGCTGTCACTTTCACCACTTTAAACAATCAGAATGAAATGTTTCAAGTCCAGGGTATTGAGAACCTCAGCCTAGAGTGTCACAAGGAATTGTCCTCTCAACCCTCCACCTGAGGACTTCTGTGTCCCTATTGGAGAGATAGTGTTTTCTGAACATTTCCAGGATCCCAACCCATTTGGGATTTTTCTGTTTTCCAGGGAACTGATGTCAAAGAGTAACCCTTTCTGTGGGTGGTGAAGGTCTGACAAATCCCTGTGTGTCCTCTCACCATTTCTTTACCACTCTGATGAAATCCACGAAATGACTCAACCCTGGTACTGGCACGGGTATTATTTCTAGACTGACCCATAGGAAATTTACTCTCACACCCTTCCTGCTTCAGCTGCAGCCCTACTTGGACATGAGCAGAAACTTCTTAGTCTTTCTTTAGATTTGGTCTTAGACTATTTCAGTAGGGAGAAAATAATATTAGGTTTTACCCCATTTCATGATATTTCTATTCACTCCTCCCCCTTCTGGATCTGTCTTCCTTACCCAGCATAGTGTGTTGCCAGTGGAGCTAAACTATCAAACAGAAAAGCAAAACCCCTCCCTGCAGGGAGCTAAATAAACCATAGTCAACCCACCTGCTAAAGAAACCTTTGAACAAATCAAGTTCAACTAGAATAAAACTATCCAGGCTATGTCTTCATGGGAAGAGCAGCATTTTCTACTCTGTTCTAAATGTTCTTAATCAAAGTATTCCTCCTCATGAATATTTGCTTTCATCTGCTTAGTTAGATATGATTTAATTTACATGTTGGATGTTTCAGGATAGCAGCTTAAATTCTTCTTGCACCAAGTGCACTGCATGTAAATATCTCCAGCATCAATTAGTACAATGCCAAATAGTGAGCAGGTTACAAACTAAATCTTCAGTGATTTCTGGATCCTAAACTAGAGTGAAGATCATATATTGATCCCTTCCTAAACCAGTGTTAGAATAATCCAGCTAGTTATTTTCAACTCCAGGGTGCAAAGTAATAGCTTGTTCTCTTTATGAGTATGTGATGTGAACTATTGACAAAATTACACTGTAATTACTATGTAGACTCAAGGTAATTACATAGCAATTGTCCTATAATTATTGGATTTTGTATCTGATTTATAAACTGCACTATGAATTACATGGTAATTAATACTGCGTCTTCCTGGTGTAATGTAGTTATTATTCATTAGTTCTTTAGGAAATCCTGCATTCACACAGGTCAGTGTGTTTCAACAGCAATCAGTGTTCAAATCTCTGACTTAGGAGTCTGATTCACACATTGAATAACTCAAAAAACTAGTGTAAGGCTAGTTACAGTTTGACAAAATTAACCAAAGAAGTGCTCAAACATGGTCCTAATCCAAATTATAATATTTAGGAAATTTATATATTTCCAATATTTAGGAAGTGTGTATCTATACATACACACTCTTCATATTTATTTTTGAACACTACCACCAATGCTACATCTGTTCCTACCAAGCTGATAAATGGGGAGTGTTGCTTACTACAAAGCCAGTGAATGCAAGGAAATTCCACCAAGCACCACCCTACATATTTTCAGGCAATATATGATTGCCTGATTGTTCTCAATCCCTGATTGTTCTCAATCTTGGCGACACATTGTCATCACCTGGGGAGCTTTCAAATACTGATCTTTGCATCCTACCCCTAGAGATTCTGACTTAATTGGTCTGGGATAGGGCTGGGAAATTGGAACTTCTAGAAATCCCGTGGGTGGCTACGATCGCCCAGCAAGTTTTTATTTGCAGCCCAGGTTGAGCACCACTGGTTTTGAAACATCATTAGAGACGAGACCTAAAGGTTGCTGAATATTTGCAATTTCCAAGACTCTAAAGTTAATTTTTGTTCTACAGCTCACATTTTTGGACAATAGAGTCAAAGAGTGTTGTCACATTTTGGGTAATGAAATTTAATGTGGCTTGCCCTGCCTTGCTAACTGTGTTCTATCACATATGTTAACTTCATTATTCATTTTTTTTTTCAATTTTATCAAGGTATATAGGTACTGGTCAGGTATGGCAGCTCACATCTATAATCCTAGCACTTTGGGAGGTGGAGGTGGGAGGATCGCTTGAGGCTAGGAGTTCAAGACTAGCCTGTGCAACATAAGCAAAACCCTGTCTATACAAAAAAATTAAAAAATAGTAAGTATATAGGTACATACTTTAAAAAGTCAAATAGTACCATGGGACTTATAATGGAAATCAATAGTTCCTTGTTTTACTTCACCCTACTCCAGTATTACAATCCCTAGAGATAATCAATATTAACTCTTCTAGCTGTTTCTAAATAATGTGCTCAGACTGCTACATCTTGATTTTACAGTTTGATACTTTATCATTTGATTTCCTGTCCACCCAACGCATCTCCCTACCACACATGTGCACACACCCCTCTCCTCTCTCACTCTCCCAAAACCCTTAAGCCGCAATGTTGATTAAATCAATAGTTAATGGTTATATAATCATGATGGTAAATATCCTTGACAGCTGAAACTTGTGCTGTAATACTGTAACTGTCTTGAGGAGGGGAATATTTGTTCGATATTCCATATGCCTACCAGTATCTCATCCCCAAATTATCCCACAGATCTATAAAGCATTTTTAGAACTAAAAGGGTGACATAATTGAGGCGTTATTATGTGCCAGAAACTTTAAAATAGTTTCATACACTCTGCACATATTAATATTAACTTCACCCTCAACTCAACCCTACATGGTAGCATTACTATTATTATTATTTCCACTTTGCAAAGAAAGAAAACTGAGTTAAATAATGTGGCTGCATGGTTAGTAAGTGAGGCAAGTGAGACGGAAACCCAAGCATTCCGGCTTCTGCATGCTGAGCTCTTAACCATCACTCAAGGTAGTCAAATGAGCAGTCAGCCAACCAGCCTCTTGCCCCTTGACCAGTGCTGTTTCAGCTTGGAGCAGCCGCTTTCTCATAGCCTGCACAGTTATCTGCCTGGAACTTCCCTTCACCCTCATCATGGGAATGCCTCTCGCCTCTGTCCTTTGGGTCTCTTCTTTCCTGAACCTCATACTCTTTCTCATGCTGGGCCTTCAATTAGTAAGTACCTTCTCTAGTCAATTCCTGCTAAAAGGGAAAGGGAGGTACGGCTTTTGAGGCGTGAATATCTAAAATGTCTTTCCTTTGCCTGCACTTTGGATTTACAATTGGCCAGTGTATTCCTTTCTCTTGCTATTGTAACAAATCAACACTGACATAGTGGCTTAAAACATAAATTTATCTGACAGCTCTGCAGAGCACAAGTCTGAAATAAGTCTGCAGGGCTGTTTTCCTTCTGGAGCATCCAGGGAAGATCCAATTCCTTACCCCTTCCATCAACCTCTTTCTATCTCTCTTCTCCTCTTCTCATCACCTATTCCTTGACTCTGACCTACTTGCCTCCCTCTTCCAAGGGCCCTTGTGGTTATGTTGGACACACCTGAATAATCCAGGCTGCAATCCCCATCTCAAGATCCTTAACTTAATGACATTTGCAAACTCGCTTTTGCTATAAAGTTGACCCCTGAACAACATGGGTTTGAACTGCATAGGTCCACTGATACGGGGACTTTTTTTCAAACAAACAAGGATTAAAAATACAGCATTCATGGGATCAGAAACCCACATATACAGAAGGCTGACTTTTCCTATAGACATGGGTTCTGCAGAGCCAACTGCAGGACTTGAGTATGGCTAAATTTTGGTGTATCCTGGGAGTCCTGGAAGCAATTCCCCATGACTACAGAGGGACAACTGTATATGGTAACATTCACAAGTTATGGGATTAGAATGTGAACATCTTTGGGGGATGGTAATATATTTCCTTATCTTGTATATGAGACCAGTACCCATCTATCCAGCTTCTTTACCTTGCCTATTTGTTTCAAATAATCCGATAATGTCGAAATAGTAATGTCAAACCTTGCTGCTAGTTCACATGTAGGTTGAGATGGATTCGCTTCCACTACAGCTTTCAGCTCATCATTATCCATCTTGGTCTCAGGTCACCCAAGTGGCTCATTTTGAAGACTAAAATCACCACAGAATGAAACTTCTCAAACCATTGGTATACTGTGCATTCATTAGCCACATCTTTCCCAAACACTTTGTTGATATTTCAAGCTGTTTGTGCTGCACTGGTTCCACAATGGAACTCATATTCGAAAATAACATTAATTTTTGACTTATCCATGGTTTCACAAAAACTGCTCTAAAAAATTTTGAAAGATAATCACAAGTCAAAAACCATGCTTTTGAAAGAATGAGAATGTGCCTTCACAATAAAAATAAAACAAGAAATGTCAAAGTGAAATCTCAGAGATATCAACTGTCAAACTTAGCACTTAAGGAAATCATGTATTTCATACTTAATAACCTAAATATTAACACAATGAATGCCTTGGTGCAAGTCTTTTTCATAAATTATAATGAGTACTTAGTGAGCCCTTTGTATGAGAAAATGCATGCTTTTCAGTTCTGAGAAATTTTATTAAATTATTTCCTTGATATTTCCTCCCATTTTTTCTCTTCTTTCATTCCAAAATTCCTACATTTGAAGTCAGGGCTCTTAAATTGACACTTCCTCCAATTTTCCCTTTTTTTTTTTTTTTTGTCATTTCATACTTTCTGGGAGATTTTTGCAACTTTAGCTTTCAACCCTTCACCTGATAGTTTTCATTTCTGCTATTCTATTTTTGCATTCCAACAGTCCTGCCTGGTCGCCTTTTGTTGCTTTTTTTGTTTGGTGGTGGTGGTGGTGGGTTGTTGGTTTCTATTGTTATTGTTTTTAGTTAGGGCATCCTATTGCTTTATGGATATAATAATTGGGTTGTGTATCTGAGAAAATGGATTATAGTTATTTTTGTTGTTTTGTGTGTTTTGTTTTACTTTTAAATTTTCTTTTGCTCTTTGCAGTGTTTCTATATTACCAAATTTGCTTTTATTCACTGTGGTTGATTTTTGTTGCAGCCTTTCATGTTCGGGGCTTTCCTCAATTGTGTGGCTCTCCTTGGCTGAATATTAAGGATTGAGACACTGAAAGTTAAATGTAGCTTCTGCATGTGGAGGTGGATTGTCAATAAATGAGCTCCACTCTCATATGTTAGGGACCTTTTCACTGAAGAAACATCCAAATGTCAGTATCTGTAGATCTCTTATCTAAGGTCAGCCAACTCCTGCAGAGAAGAATGCCCAATCTCTGCCCCATCAAGGTGGAGGCAGCATGTCCCTGGCTAAAAGCATTCTTGGAATTGCAAGAGTTGGGGAACGTACAGGGGGCAGTGGTCTTGACATTTTAGTATATAGACTTTCACTTCATTCCGTTATCAGTAAAGCAGGTGCCCTGCCTGCTAAATGCCAGGTGTCCCCAAATACAGATTCTCACAGGTTCAGTCTCTCTAAAGAAACCTCTGATCTTCAGCAAGGATTTAAAAGATGTTCTGGAGATCTAGCTGCCCCTTACACCGACCTTCACTCATTCCTATTTTCAGTCCCATCCTTCATCTCTGCTTTCAGAGGTACCTGGTACCTCAATTTCCTAAGGTTTTCTGTGGTCCTTCAGCAGGAATTGACCTATTTCTTGTTGGCTAATCCCTCTGAAAGTTCTTAATTTTGGATTTCTCTGCTTTATTAAATAAGTGTTCCAACTTTCAAAGTGCTGTTTGATTAATTTGTCATCTTCTCTCAGTTTATTTTTCCCATATAGGTTTAAAGCCTTTTTTCCCCTTAGAAATAGCATTTGCAGAGGTATAAACAGATGTTCAGTTTTCCAGGTTTAATGAAAAGACTCCAATGTGTAGTTTAGGTCTTGACAGGAAACAGGTGACAAACTCAAGATAGATAACTGAGGAGACACTAATGAAGTGTCTATTTCAGAGAGTACAGACAAGGAGGTACAGCGCTCTGGCTGATGACAGCATGGAGCCACTACTACCCCTAAGAATAATGAACAAGAATAAAGAGAAGATACCAGAACCCAAAGAAATAGCGGCATGGAGAGAGCTGTTGGATAAGACATGTGACCTTATGCTAGATTGTCAAAATAGCCATAATTTTTCACTTTTTCCTGTACCCATACCCCTTACAATACAGTTTTATAGTTCCTTTCCTCCACATCTTGAATATAGACTCATTGTGTGTTACATTTGCCAATAGAATGTAACCGAGGTGAGGATGAGGCAGCTCTGAGTCTAGGCTTCAATACGCTGCACACTTCAGTTCACTAACATGACACCCTGCCAAGCTTCCATGAGAAAAACCCTTAGCCAGCTTGCTAAAAGATAAGAGACAAAGGTCCCCAGCTGCCCTGTTGTCCAATTGACAGCCACCCAACAGCCAGATTTGGAAGTGAAGCTGTCCTGAACCAGCCAAGCACCCAGCTACCCTACAAACTGACTGAAGATTCAAAAACGAGCCCACACATGCCATGCCCAGACCATAAGAACTAGCCAGTTGAGGTCAGTACAGTTCTCCACCCCACAGGATTATGAGCTCAATAAATGGATTCTTTCTTTAAGTCACTCGGTTGGCAAAGGTTTGTTACACAGCAATACCTGACTCATACAAGCTTTTTTGTTTTGTTTTGGTTTTTGCCTTGTGTTTTTTTATTTCAGGATATTATGGGGGTACAAACATTTTGGTTACATGTTATGACTTTGCCACACTCAAACCATGATTTGAGGCATGCCCTTTCCCCCCTATAATGCTCACTGCATCCATTAGTTGTGAGTTTACCCACCCCCAACCCTCAAAGAATATTACTACCGTGTGAGCACCTTAGTGTTGATCAGTTAGTGCCAATTTGATGACGAGTACATACGGTGGTACCTATTCTTCCATTCTTGTGATACCTCACTTCGGAGGACGGGCTCAAGCTCTATCCAGGAAAATATAAAAGGTATTAGATCACCGTCGTTTTTTATAATTGAGTAGTATTCCATTGTATACATATACCATATTTTATTAATCCCTCATGGATTGACAGGCACTTGGGTTGTTTCCACATTCTTGCAATAGTGAATTGTGCTGCCATAAACATTTGAGTGCAGATGTCTTTATTATAGAATGTCTTTTGTTCCTTTGGGTAGATGCCTAATAGTGCTATTGCTGGATCAAATGGTATTTCTATTTCTTTAAGGTATCTCCAAATTCTTTTCCTCAGAGGTTGCACTAATTTGCAGGCCCACCAGCAGTGTAAGAGTGTTCCAATCTCTCCACATCCTCGCCAGCATTTGTTGCTTTGGGATTTTTTGATAAAAGCCAATCTCACTGGGGTTAGGTGATATTTCATTGTGGTTTTGATTTGCATTTCCCTAATGATTAGAGAGGCTGAGCATTTTTTTATGTTTGCTGGCCATTATTCTGTCTTCTTTTGAAAAGTTTCTGTTGATGTCCTTTGCCCATTTATTGATGAGGTTGTTTGATTTTTTTCTTGTTGATTTTTTTGAGTTCTAGATAGATTCTTGTTATCAGCCCTTTATTGGATGTGTAGAGAGCAAATATTTTCTCCCATTCTGTAGGCTATCTATTCGTTTTAATGATAGTTTCCTTGGCTATGCAAAAGCTTTTTAATTTGATCAGGTCCCATTTATTTATTTTTGTTGCTGCTGTGATTGCTTTGGGGATCTTCTTGATAAATTCTTTGCCTAGGCTGATGTCTGAAAAGTCTTCCCTACATTTTCTTCTAGGATTCTTAGGGTTTCATTCCTTAGGTTTAAGTCTGTTATCCATTGTGAACTGATTTTTGTAAGAGGTGGGAGGTGGGGATCCAGTTTCAATCTTCTGCATGTAGTTATTCAGTTTTCCCAGTACCATTGATGGAAAAGAGACTCTTTTCCCAGTGTATATTTTTGTCTGCTTTGGCAAAGATTAGATGACAATATGTGGATAATTTCATCTCTGGATTCCCAGTCCTGTTCCAAAGGTCTATATCTCTGTTCTTGTGCTGGTACCATACTGTTTTAGTTACTATAGACTTGTAATACACCTTTAAGTCTGGTAGACTGATACCTCCCAGTTTGTTCTTTTTGCTTAAGATTGCTTTGGCTATACGAGGTCTTCTCTGGTTCCATACAAGGTGTAAAATTATTTTTCTAGATCTTTAAAAAATGATGATGGTACTTTAATAGGGATTGCATTAATTCTGTAGATCACTTTAGGTAATATGGACATTTTAACAATGTTGATTCTACCAATCCAGGAGCAAGGTAGATTTTTCCATCTGTTTACATCTTCTACAGTTTATTTTCTTAGTGTTTCATAGTTCTCCCTGTATATGTCTCTCACCTCTTTCATTAAATATATTCCTAGCTATTTAATTTTCTTTGAGGCTATTGTAAAAGGTACTACATTTTTATTTGAATTTCCACTTGACTGTTATTGGTGTATATGAATGCCTCTGATTTGTGTGTATTGATTTTGCATTCTGAGACTTTACTGAATTCATTTATCAATTCCAGGAGTGTCTTGGTTGACTCCTTGGGGTTTTCTAGATATAATATCATATCATCAGCAAAGAGTGAGAGTTTGATCTCTTCTGCCCCCATCTGGATGCCCTTAATTCCCCTCTCTTGTCTGATTGCTCCAGCAAGGACTTCCAGCACCATGTTGTATAGAAGTGGGGATGGTGGCGATCCCTGTCTGGTTCCAGATCTAAGTGGGAATGGTTTCAATTTTTCCCCATTCAGTATGATATTGGCATGGGTTTATCGTATATGGTCTTGAGAATTTTAAGGTATGTCCCATCTATGCCTATTTTGCTAACAGTTTTTATCATAAAGGTGTCCTGGACTTTGTCAAATGCTTTTTCTGCATCTATCGAAAGAATCATATGGTCTTTGCTCTTGCTTTTATTTATGAGGTGAATTGCATTTATAGATTTGCATATGTTCAACCAGCCTTGCGTCTCTGGTATAAAGCCCACCTGGTCATGGTGAATTATTTTTTTGATATGCTGTTGGATTCAATTTGCTAAAATTTTGTAGAGGATTTTTGCATCTATATTCATGAGGGATATTGGTCTGTAGTTTTCTTTTTTTGTTGTGTCCTTTCCTGGCTTTGGTATCAAGGCAATATTGGCTTTGTAGAATAAGTTAGGGAGGACACCATCTTTCTCAATGTTGTGTAATAATTTCTGTAGTATAGGTATGAGTTCTTCTTTGTATGTTTAGTAAAACTCAGAAGTGTAGCCATCTGGTCTGGGACTTTTCCTTTTTGGAAGGTTTTTAATTGCTGATCCAATTTCTGTGCTTGATATTGGTCTCTTCAGGAATTCTACTTCCTCCTCGGTGAACTTAGGGAGGTTGTATGTTTCCAGGAATTTGTCCATTTCCTCCACATTATGTAGTTTTTGGGCATATAAGTTTTTATAGTATTAAAAGATAATGTTTTGCATTTCTGTGGTGTCGGTTGAGACCTCTCCTTTTTCACTTCTAATTGAGTTTATTAGAGTCCTTTCCCTTCATGTTCTTGTCAATCTGGCAAGAGGGCTGTCAATTTTGTTTACCTTTTTGAAAAACCAGCTTTTGGTTTTGTTGGTCTTCTGTATAGTTCTTTTGTTCTCAATTTCATCTAGTTCTGCTTTGATCTTAGGTATTTCTTTCCTTCGGCTAGGTTTGGAATTGATTTGCTCTTCCTTTTCCAATTTCTTGAGACTGTTTACTAGATTGTTGATTTCTGAGCTTTCTTTTTTTTTGGATGTGATCATTTAATGCTATTAGTTTTCCTCTCAGGAATGCTTTTGCTGTATCCCACAAATTTTGATAACTTGTGTCCCCATTATCATTTAGTATTTCTGTTGGAATTGAACTCTAATTTTATGCCACTATGATCTGAGAAGATACACGGTATAATTTTTATTTTTTGAATTTGTTGAGGTCTGATTTGTGCCCTAGTATGTGATCAATTTTGGAGAAAGTTCCATGAGCTAATAAGAAAAATATATATTCAGCTTTATTTGGGTGGAATGTTCTGTAGAGGTCTGTCAGACCCTTTTGTTCGAGAGCTCTGTTTAAGTCCATAATTTCTTTGCTCATTCTCTGTTTGGAAGATCTGTCCAGTTCATTCAATGGGGTGTTGAAGTCCCCAGCTACCATGGCATTATTGTTTATCAAGCTATTTAGATCAGACAGCATTTGCTTTATGTATCTGGGTGCTCCTGAGTTGGTTGCATAAATATTAAGAATTGTTAATGCTTCGTGTTGGATCTTCCCTTTCACCATTACATAGTGGCCATCTTTGTCCTTTCTTACTTTTGCCATTTTAAAGCTTATGTTATCTGAAACCAGCATAGTTACCCCTGCTTTCTTTTGACTTCCATTTTCCATCACTTGACCTTGAGCCTAAAAGCATCTTTGTGGATTAGATGCACTTCCTGTAGCCAGCAGATACTAGGCTTATGGATTTTATCCACTCTGCCAGTCTATGTCTCTTCAGAGGACAATTTAAACCATTCACATTTATTGAGAGGATTGACATTTGAGGTAGATTTCCATTCATATTGTTGGGTGAATTCCTATTGTTTTGTTTTACTCCTTGGGCCATCATGGAGTCCAGGTTCTAGACTTTAACTCTTGAGTGATTTTACTTTGGACAGTGTCTAATATGCTGTTCAATGTGTAATGCAGGTCTGAGTACTTCTTGTAGGGCTGGTCTGGTCTTCACAAATTCCATCAGTGATTGCTTGTCTGGGAAGATCTTTATTTCTTCCTCATAGATGAAGCTTAATTTTTCCAGGTAGAGAATTCTAGGTTGGCCATTATTCAGTTTTAGAAGATTAAGGATAGGCACCCAATACCTTCTGGCTTGTAAAGTTTCAGTTGAGAAGTCTGCAGTTAGTCTGATAGGTTTTCCTTTGTAAATTATCTGCTGTCTTCGCCTCACTGCTTCAAGGATTGCTTCTTTTGTGTTTACTTTGGTCAGCCTAATAACTACGTTACATGGTGACTGCCTTTTCACATTGAGTCTTCCAGGAGTTCTGTGTGCTTCTTGTATCTGGATATCTAGATTTCTGGCCAAGCCAGGCATATTTTCCTCCAGTATTCCATGAAATAAGTTTTTCAGCTCTTGTGTTTTTCTTCTCTCTCTCTGGGATGTCAATGATTCTTATATTTGGCTTCTTTACATAATCCCATATTTCTCGCATGTTTTGGTCTTGTCTCTTGTTTCTGTGTTCTTTTTCTTTATCCGATTTGTTTAGCACATAGGCATCATCTTCAAGCTCTGAGATTCTTTCCTCTGTGTGATCTATTCTGTTCTTGAGGCTTTCCACTGTGTTCTGAAGTTCCTTGAATGCCTCCTTCATTTTCAAGATTTCTGTTTGGTTTTTCTGTAGTATTTCAATTTCTTTAGAGAATTTTTCATTCATTTCCTATATTGTTCTTGTGGATTCTTTATGTTAGGTTTCTATTTTCTCTTCAATTCCATTGAGTTTTCTTACAATCCATATTCAGAATTCTTCCTCTGTCAGTTTAATCATAACCTGTAAGTTGGTATCTATTGATGGAGATCAAATATTTTATTTTGGGGGTGACTTTTCTCTCTGATCTTTCATGTTTCCTGTGTTCATTTGCCGATTCTTTATCATCAGGCTGTTTTGTCAAGAACTCGGGGTGCTGGGGTTAGTTTATGGCTTTGACTCCAAATCCCCAAAGGGACATTCCTTGACAGTGCTGGGGAGATGCGCTCTGGTCCTGCATTGCCTTAGAGGTGTTTTAGCCTGTTGGGTTGTCTCTGATCTGTTGTCTTCACCTCTTGCCAAAGGAGATTAGTGAGTTTGGACCCCTTGCTTAGTCTCCCAGGTGGTGAATCACTCTTGTGTGTGTGACTCCGCTGCCCTCCACTAGTATGAGATAAAAGGCACTGTGTTGGGCTATGGGGTTACCCTCTCTTTTATTGCTTGTAGTTTACATGGAGGAGTCGATTATCAAGGTATTCCAATACATTTGTATTGGGATCTAAACCCCCGAATGGGGCATACAAGTGCCCCAGTCTTTGGAAAATGTCTTGTCACTCCCAAGGGTTACTTAAGCTCTGTTGCCACTTAGGTGGGGTAAGAAGAGCAACAGGTACCTGAGAGCCTGAGAGCGTATACTTCTGTGGTTGCTTGATCTGCTGCTAGGGGAGAGCTGCTAATATGTTATTCAGAGCTCTTTCACCACACTTGCAAGGCGGCTCCATGTGTGTGTGGGGGGGGGGTGGGTGTCAACTGGTGCAATTGAAGGACTCTGGCCCAGATTTTCCTTCCCAGACCACAAGCCCCAAAGCTGGCAGCAGCCTGGGCACCAAGGGCAAGCCCTAGTGTTATGTTCTTATAAGATGATCAAAACCAACCCACTGTACTGAATCAACAGTCTGTCCCCTTTTGCTTAGTTCCAACGTCCCACAGATTCATGCCAGTCACACAGAGAAAGTGACTTTTTTCCCTTCTCCCTGCCTCAAAGGCAGAGTCTGCCCCACTGGGCTGGGTGTGGGGCGTTGCCTGAGGCTGCCCCGTGTCTCAGCCCAGAAAGCAGCTTGTCTCATTACTCCCCCCGTCCGAGGGCGGGGTTTGTCTGGTCGGCGCGAAATACAAGCGGTCTGGCTGGCCAGGCCGGGGGAGAGGCGCTGCCCAAGGCCACCGGGGGTCTCAGCCCAGAGAGCGGCCTCCCTCACTACTCTGCCCCTCCAATGGGTGGGGTCTGTCCCGTATGCACAAAACACAAGCGGCCAGGCTGGGGGAGAAGCGCTGCCCAAGGCCACCAGGGGTCTCAGCCCAGAAAGCGGCTTCTCTCATTACTCCGCCCTGCCAAGGGCGGGGTCTGTCCCTTTGGCGCGAAAATACAAGCGGCCCGGCAGGAGGCATGGGGCCGCCTGAGGCCACTGCAGGTCTCAGCCTAGAAAGCGGCTTCTCTCCTTACTCCGCTCCTCCAAGGGCGGAGTTTGTCTGGTCGGCATCAAGTACAAGTGGCCCGGCCGGGGAGAAGCGCCTCGCAAGGCAGCCAGACAACTCAGCTCGGAAAGCGGCCGCTCTGGCTACTCCCCTCCTCCAAGGGGGCGGGGCCTGCTCTGCCGGGCTGGAGAAGGGGCGGTGCCCGGGTCGGCGACGCGCCACAGCGTTTTTCAGGCTATGGACCCCCAAAATGGCGGCTGCCCACCCACACAGAGCCAGCACTGGAGGCGACTGCTCAGGGGGCAGCGGGTGCTGGGTTTGGCCTGCTGTCCCAATGACCTGCCAGCTGTCCCCACTGCTTCCCTCATGCACTGTCTCACCTCAATCCGATAGGGAGGTCCTGTGCTCTCCGTCCCGCCCTGCGCGCCTGCCGAATCTTCCGCGGTTTCCAAGGGCAGAGCCTCCCTTTCGGCGTTCACCTCCCGTGTTCTGGTCCCGGCAACCACCAGAGGTGAGATGCCTGCCTCCAAACTGCCTCCTGCGGACCCGGGAGGTGTCCAGTCAGGCCAGTCCCTCCCCCGCCCAGTGCGGACCCGGCTTAGAGCCCTGGAGAGTTCGAAAGGTTTCCCGCTTTTTTCTCTTCTCCACACAGCCCTGTCAGCCCGCGCCGCGACTTCGCACTGACTTCAGACGCCTCCCTGCCTGAGTGGGTGTGGAGGTCGGTGGAGGAAGAGTCGCCCTCCTGTGGGTCAGACCACACTGCCCCCGCCGGCCAGCAGACGCGGCTGCCCCAGGCTCTGTTCCCCATTGTGTATCTCGCACTCTCGGGACTTTGCGCGTTGCAGTAGATTCTCCAATTCACCTTTTTTTTTTTCCAGCGCTGCTTGTCCCGCGCTGCTTCTCTGCAGATTCACGACGCTGTTCCTGTGGGAGAGCGATCCACTCTCGTGTGGCTGTCCGCGTTCTTCACCTCCTACTCTGGGAGCAGAGAGCCTGGAGGTCAGCACTAATCCGCCATTTTCCTCTGATAGAAGCTTTAAGTCAAGAGAAGCAGCCAATGGGTAGTCACAAGTATAAGCAAAGAATAAGCATCCTGATTTCACCTTTCCTGTCTTTCAGATCGCCTGATCATGCCTCGTACTCAACTAATCCAATCTTAAAATGGAGAATAAGAGAGTCCATTGCATGCTTTCCACCTGTCAGCCTCCCAGTGCACAAAGCCAGATGAAGAAGGATAGTCTGGAAGAAAAAAATGTAAGCGATCCACCGTACCTGCTCATCTATTTTTTAATTCAAAGAATTTCTGGAGATTTTTGCCGAATGCCTACAGTGACATTAAAGACCCCAAAAAAGACCAGAATACCCAATTTGAGGACAAAAATATTTTAGCCAATAGTGATAGGAAATAGATGGGAGGGATCATTTTTATTCCAGGCATATTAATTCCAGTACTACTTTCTTATATATACTCAAACCAAGAATTAATATTTTATACTGCCTTGTCAACACATACGTATGATAATAAATGATAAACTATATACCCAAAGGGAGAAGAAGTAGGGTCTTTTTAAAATGTTATGTCAGGTCTCAAACAAAAATCCAGCTAACATAAGCAAAATTCAAATAGAGTTGCAGTCACACTTATGTTTAAGGAGAGGAAAAAAAAGTGTGATAATTTTAATCAGTTTGGATTAAGTGTTGCTGAAAGTGGTACAAAGTAAAATAACATGACTTAAATAAAGGAGAAATTTCTATTTCTCTCTTTTACATAAGTGAAGGCTACAAGGGCTGGTCACCCCACCCAGGCCATTCTAACTTGGTGTTTCACTAAGTCTTGATGAAGCACTGAGCAGATCTTGGTCCCAGAGGGAGATTCATGGTCCAGTCATCACATTCCAGCCAGTAAGATGGGGAGGAAAAAGGAAAAAAAAGCAGGTCTGCTCCCTATGGACACGTTCCATAAGTCATACCCTCCTCCTCCATTTACATTCCACTGTTCAGAACTTAGTAACACACTGGCCACTAGCTGTAAATAAGGTTAGAAAATACAAACTTTATTTCATAAGGCCATGTGCCCTGCTGAAAAGTGGGAGTCTAGTATAAAGGAAAAAAGAAAAACAGATAATTGGGAACAATCAGTAAGTAGTCTCCACCTCAACTTTTTATTATTCCTCCAAATGCCAACTTCCTAGGTAATAGACAATCAATGCCTATGCTACTTGATAGGCCATATGCATTCACCAAGTCTGCATTCTTCACTAATGATCACACGGATGATTCTGAATCTGTGAACATCTTCAGAGATTCGATTTGTTTGTGATATTGAACTTCCTAAGGCAAGAATGTAGACAAGAATGGTTTTGTTTGGCTCTGTTTAGGTCAGAAAGATTCAACAGGAAGAGGCTTCCATTTATTCCACTACAAACACCACAGATGATTTAGGCTGCAAGTTATAGAACACTGGCTAAAACTTTGCAGAAATTGATTTCCCTCGCACATAAAAGTCTAACAGTACGTAGTCCAGGTTGCAAGGATGACTTCATAAAGATATCATGAACCCAGAGATCTGTTAACCAGAATTTTCCCAGAGGGTATCAGGAATCTGTATTTTCACAAGTAACTTGAATATGTAATTCTGAGGTTATTGGTCTCCAGGAGAGGGAGAGGGAGAAAAGGAAGGCAGCACATGTCCTGAGCTACTGCAAAGATGCCACAGTATAAGACTTAGATTCATTGATCTTCAGATTTGTTTCCCTAAGTACGTAAAAAAAAAAAAAAAAATTTTTTTTTGTATGTGTTTATTTATTTCCCAGGAAAATTCTATCACAGCCTTGAGAGTGCAAACACATTACATTGCCCCTGGGGGGCCATTTGCCGTCTGCTAAAGCACTGATCCCCAGACCATACTTTAAGAAACACTGCTTTCAAACGAAAGTACAGTCGTTTAACCTGATCACGATGAAAACTCACCGTGAACAGTCTCACCATTGACACTGGCTTATTGATTCCTTAATTTTCACGGAGAACTGTGGGAGGTAGAATCCTGGGATGGAGATGGGAGGATGTTAAGTGACAACAAGAGGGAAGGGGTGAGATTATAATTTAAAAATTATTTGGGAGCACAAAGAAGAGTCCTTAAGCTAATCATTTAGAAATAAGGCCATTGAAGTTCTCCTTCATACTCCTCTGCAATGCCAGGGATCATTAAACCTTAAGGAGCGGCTGACACAGCTCGCCAAACGGCCACACCTGCTTCCTTTCCATTCGTGTTTTCAACACTTTCTGGGGAGGAAAAAAAAAGCTGTCTAACCTGATGAGACTAGATGGAGCATTCAGCAAATGGTATTTTGCTTCACATCAAGCGATTTCTTCCTATGAAATCATCACTCTTATAATAGCAAGACAATTAGGGAAGCAGTGAGAACGATTTGATTAATACTACTTCTAATGATTCCTGTCTAACAAGAATGTGGGTGTCTATGCCAGAACAGTCAATAGGTTTAGATCCTGAATGAACGCATAGACACAGTGGTGGTATGTTGTTTTTTTTTTGTAAGAGACAGGATCTTGCTGTATTGCCCAGGCTGGACTGCAGTGGCTATTTCACGGTGTAATCATGGTGCACTACAGCCTCAAACTCCTGGGCTCAAGCAATCCTCCTGCCTTGGCTTCCTGCGTAGCTGGGACTATGGATGTGCACCACCATGCCCAGCATTTGGTATCTTTTAATATACATGTGGGTGTATGTGTGTGTGTGTACATTTTAATTGCTTATTCTAAATTAAAAGTAATTGGATATATATTTATGCATAGTTTCCTTGCAACTTTGCAGATCTGTAGAAAGTGTTTATCACAAGAAGATTCATTTTGTTTCATTGTAAATGAGCATTACACGCATACACAGGAAGAAATTGCTCAGACTTAAAGAGGAGTAACCCATAAACTGCCCTTCTACTCAGCTTCGATTCCCTCAGTGCCAGAATGGAAGGTGTGAAACCTCAGCTCAGAGAACTTCTTAGCTAATGAAAATATGTTTGGCAAAACACACATACGTATATGCACCCACACGCATTTTAAAGAATGTTTTAAACAAGACTAAGCATTGCTTGACATAATTCTAATTGTGAATACCTTTTAACATAGTCTTTTCTTATTCATTGGGAAAAGTCAGTGTTTCCGTGTTCTGTGTAGTTTCAAAAAATATATAGAATATCATGAAACATTCTAGAGGCAAGTTGGTGTCAAAAGAAGATCACTTTCTATTTTAATTGTCCCTTTTTTCTCTGTGGCCCTCACATTACACGTTTAATTTGCAAAGAATTTTCACGCAATATAAAGACAAAATAGAAAGAACCCCGGGAAGGAATTCCCTGGAACACCGATGTTTTTATTAATCTGAGTCTTAATTATGAGCCAATGCTTAGGCACCACATGTAGATTGTTTTAATCATCAGGTCT
>NW_012148507.1:5441968-5443500 GCF_000956105.1 Propithecus coquereli
ATATTAGTTTTCTATTTTTTTCTTTCTGAATTGATCTTCCCACAGTTATATCAATTTATTAAAATTACTAAGTCAGCAATTGGTCAATATTCATCATCACAAAAACATATGAAAAATAAAACTCAAAGGTCTAATAAAACAATCACACAAAGGCAAAAGAGAAAGGAATTAAATGACAATATGACAGAAGTTCAGCAAACCACAATGCCAAAAAGACAGAGAGAAAAAAACGAAGAATTTATAAAACGACTAGAAATCAATTAACAATATGACAAGAACAAAGCCTCACATATCAATATTAACCTTGGACATAAAAGATTAAATGCTCCACTTTAAAGATAAAGATTGGCAGAATGGATTAAGAAAACATGACCCAACTATGCTTACAAGAAATCCACCTTACCCATAAAGACACACACAGACTGAAAGTAAAGGGGTGGAAAAAGATATTCCATGCAAACACAAACCAAAAGTGATCAGGAGTAGCTACACTTAGATAAAACATACTGTAAATCAAAAACAGCAAAAAAGACAAACAAGATCATTAAATAATGATAAAGGGATCAGCAAGAGGATACAATGATCCTAAATATGTATGCGTCTAACACTGGAGAACCATTATAGGTATGTATCGTTATACCTTAAGAAAGAGATGGACAGCAACACCATAATAATGCAGGACTTCAACACCCCACTCACAGCACTAGACAGATCATGGAGACGGAAAATCAGCAAAGAAACATATGGACTTAAATTGGACATTAGACAAAATGGACCTAACAGAACATTCCACCCAGCAACTACAGAACATACATTCTTTTCATTAGCACATGGAACGTACTCCCAGATACTGTACTCCCAAATTTTATGCCACAAAGTCAGTCTTAACAAAGTTTTAAAAATCACAATCATAGCAAGTATCATCTCAGACCACAGTGGAATAAAGCTAGAAAGCAATACAAAGGGAACTTCAGCAACTGTACAAATACATGGAAATTAAACAACATGCTCCTGAATGATCACCGGGCCAAGAAAAAAATAAAGACATAAATTTAACATTTTTTGAAATGAAGGAAAATGAAAACACAACATACCAAAACCTGTGGGATACAGCATAAGTAGTGCTAAGAAGGAAGTTTATAGCATTAAATGCCTACGTTAAGAAAGTAGAAGGATCACAAATTAACAATCTGACATCACACCTCAAGAAACTAGAAAAACAAGAACAAACAAACCCATAGTTAGGAGAAGAAAAGAAATAACAGAGATCGGAGCAGAACTAAACAAAATATAGAACCAAAAAAATACGAAGAATCAATGAAATTAAAAATTGGTTCTTCAAAAAGATGAACAAAATCGATAGCCACTAGCTAGACTAACCAAAAAAAGCAAGAAGATGCAGATAAACACAATCAGAAATGAAAAAGGATACATTAAAACTGATACCAGAAAAATGTAAAAGATCATCAGAGACTATTATGTACAATATATGCTCACAAACTAGAAAACCTAGAGAAAATGGGTGAATGCCT
>NW_012148507.1:5444840-5445870 GCF_000956105.1 Propithecus coquereli
TGATCTTCTTCATTGGACTATGTCTATGCAGATGCCACCCAAAGTCCTGTCACACTTTACCTTAGACTTGAGAGCTGTGCTATAGACCCTACCTGCTTAAATAGCACCTCCTAGTGGATGTCTCTAAAATATCCCCAAACTTAACACATCCAAAAACAAACTCATGATCAGCCCACTTGTATTTCTCTTCATCTCTACCACTTCAAATTGAGTTAAGATCATCTATTCCCTACAGTGATGCAACAGCTACCCAACTGATCTACCTCCATCCATTCTTACCCCCTTACAATTAATTATTCATGTTGAAGCTGAAGCAATATTTCTAAAATACAAATATAACCATGTGCCACATGCATGCCCACTTGAAAGATGCAGGAATGCTAATTTTTGGATCACCATTTGACTCTCTGATTTGTACAAAATTCAGCAGCGTCTTGAAGAAGGACAGTAAATTATCACAAACTTAATCAGAAAATTAATCTGTTGTTCCAGATGTAGTCTCTTTACTGGAATAAGTCAACACATACGGAAGTACCTGGTATGCAACATTGATCTGGAAAATGCCTTATTTTCTAAAGCATGAGGCAGATATCATCAGAACTGATTTACTTGCACATTTTGGTCTGGAGTATAATTTCACTCTCTTGTTTCAGGGCCACATCCACTACTCAGCCTTTTGCTATAAACTTGTTCACAGGGACCTTGATTGTCTCACCATCTCATAGACAACTGCATTGATGACAGTGTACTGCTAGAACCTGGTGAGCAAGAAGTAGCAGGCACCTTAAATGTCTTGGTATTTGTCACAGAGGATGTCACATAGTTGTCCACAGAGGATGAACAATAAACTATAAGAAGATTCAACTCAGTGAATTTTCTGGAAGTCCAGTGGTCTGGGCTGGATATTTTCTCCAAACTGAAAGACAATTTGCCCAACCTTACACTCCCTATCAATACAAAAGAGGCCCAATACCTGGGTGAGCCTATTTTGAAATCAACACATGGCACATTTGGGTATATTGCTCTGACT
>NW_012148507.1:5445920-5448317 GCF_000956105.1 Propithecus coquereli
GGAAGGAATTCCCTGGAACACCGATGTTTTTATTAATCTGAGTCTTAATTATGAGCCAATGCTTAGGCACCACATGTAGATTGTTTTAATCATCAGGTCTGGAACTCAAAAGCTAACACGCTTCTACCACCTGGGCTGTTTAGTACATCACCACCCACCAAGAACCATTTCTATTTAACCAGCTTTATCTAATCATTTCCCTGATCTTTCTCTCTCAACCCACGTGTGTGCACATACACATGCACATACATGTGTGTGCACACCCCACATGTCTTCTCTAGCATCCCAATTATGCATTGTCTTCTACCCAGTCTTTGTAATCTCTTACCGCCTTTAATTATACAATATATGTACATAGACTCCTGAGCAATAGGACAGATAGATTCTGGCCATGCCTTATGAAAAGCAGTCCCCTTTCTGTATAGTCATATGTTAGTGTATATGTGCAGGGATATTTATAGATCTACACATAGTGATTTGTTGAGAAATATCACACAATTACCCTCAAATATGAAAAAACTGTAATATGCAAAACATTAGGTTCTGGCTAATTTTTGTTCTCTATTATGCAACAAAACACCCCAAAACTTGCCACTTTAAAAAACAAAGTGACTTATTATTTTTCATGATCCTGTTAGTTGACTGGTTGGTTCTTCCAGTGCTCTTTCCAGGGACTATTCATGCAGCAGCGTTCAGCTGGGGACAGCAGGGGACCAGGCTCAGCTGAGACAACCAGGGTGATGCAGTGTCCCACTCGTGGCCTTTCATTCTGGGCCTTGACATGGCAACAGCTCAGGGCAACATTCCAAGAGGGAAGCCCCAGTAGGCAAGTGCTTCAAAAGTCCCCATGTGGGTCACATCGGTGATGTCCCATTGGCCAAAGCACGTCAGTGGCCAAGTCCAGAGTCAGTGTGGGTACTAGAAGGTGTCACTCACTGCAAATCAGTACTATAACAATTCACCATATGGCCCAATATCACATAGTAGCCCAGAGATGCTGGGTATTGACTCTTCAGATAAAGAATGAGCGTCTGAACACGGGCAATCTAAAAACATTTTTGTGTTCTGTAGGACATGCTTTACATTGAAGATTGGCTCAACAAATGAAACATACTTCTGGGTTATTCAAAACAATCGATAGCCTATTTAATACAAGACACACGTCCTGAACAAAAACGAAGCAAGAAAGAACAGGAAAAACGTGAATGAGACACTCGAGGGTGTACTTCCTTTCTTTGTCAGCTGACACTTCCTGTTCATATACCTTCCCTGTGACCTATGCCAATGGCTCTGACTCAGTGTAGATGGATATCGGATTGGCAGGTGTCTTTTTTTTTTTTTTTTTTAAATGGAGTCTCGCTCTGTCACCTGGGCTAGAGTGCCGTGGCGTCAGCCTAGCTCACAGCAACCTCAAACTCCTGACCTCAAGCAATCCTCCCACCTCAGCCTCTCACAGTGCTAGGAAGACAGGTGTGAGCCTGTCTGTAACTAGTGTCCCACCCTGGAGTGTAGAACAAGTTGTTATTAAGAAAGAAGAGAACCTCCGAGGATAAGGATAACAGGCTAACGAGGCTGTAGGTTCCAGGAAAAAGGAAACTAAGAAATCCCGGGAGAATCAAGCAATCTAGTGGTATCTGGGGGGAACCCTTGGAGGAGCAGGTAGGCATCTTATTAGATGATGTCTGCTTGAGTTATTCCTCAAGAGAGGTGTATAAATTGCTTTATGCATCTCTGTTCTTTCTGCTTGTTCCCTAAGGACCCAGGGAAGTTCCACTGTCTCATAAGTTACTTGAATTTTATTCAAAAAAACAAACTTCATAGACTGAACTAAGCACCTTTACTTTTAAGCACATGTGGACATTACTTATAAAATTTTTAATACTAACCCCAGGAGGGGAAGTTTTCCTTGGATGAATTTTTGAGGTTACCTCATTAACAGACTCCCTGCCATGACCTTCATTGCAAACTCACCCGGAACACTGCTGTAGCTATTCTGTAAAACCCAAACCTTCCAACTCCGGAGAAGTGACACCAAGGAGAATGGCCGTGAATGTATTTCAGACGAAAGTTGCTTCCTGGAAACTGACTGAAGAATCAAAACTTTTCCTTCCTGCCAAATCTCAGATACCAAACACAAGCAGCTAGAGCCAGGAGCCTGGGCTTAAAGCCTGTTTTAATGGACTGGACGATCTGATCCTATAACTAGATTCTATTCACTATTAATTAAGTATTAAAATGAAGCCAGACTTCCTTACAAGCATAAATGCCTTTTTATAGTCTAGTCTGAAACTAAATTTCTGTATCAATAAGGAAACCGGATTGGAATGGAAAATTTTTAGGTGATCTGGATGACCAAAGATAACTTTGTTGGGCTGTGAGGTTTGGCATTATAGGAAC
>NW_012148507.1:5448367-5448741 GCF_000956105.1 Propithecus coquereli
TAATTAAGTATTAAAATGAAGCCAGACTTCCTTACAAGCATAAATGCCTTTTTATAGTCTAGTCTGAAACTAAATTTCTGTATCAATAAGGAAACTGGATTGGAATGGAAAATTTTTAGGTGATCTGGACGACCAAAGATAACTTTGTTGGGCTGTGAGGTTTGGCATTATAGGAACTAAGGTGAATCAATTCAGTGAAATATTTTATCACTGCAATACCAATTTATGGTTTATGGAGCCAACTCTAGATAATACACTGAATTTAATAACCAGTAAGAAATATAAATCTGTGTTCTATTGTTTTTCTTAAGTATTTATTTGGTAGCATTTCAGGTAGAACAATCTGGGCCTAGAAATTTTCTTATAAAAAAGAA
>NW_012148507.1:5448791-5449158 GCF_000956105.1 Propithecus coquereli
TGTTTTTTTCTTATAATTTATTTGTTAATAATTTGCTAAGGAACTGTGTCACTTGTCCTGTACAATTTCTAATAGTCTGGATTTCACTGATTGCATCTCCTTGGTGTCGTTGAACATATTGCTTCATCCTCTGAATTTTCTGTATAGCTGGGTAGTTCTAGAAAATTGATCAGATTCAGGTTTGATTTTTTAGCAAGACTACTTCACAAGCAGTGATGCGCTCTTTAATTAGCAGTACATAGTGACTGGTTATTTCTCTTTTTATAATCTTAACAGCTACTGATGTTCAATGCCTAGATTCATTAGTTCATCAGGTTAGCCAAATGATGGTATTCTGATTGCATCATTCCTTCTTCATTTATTAGCA
>NW_012148507.1:5449208-5450489 GCF_000956105.1 Propithecus coquereli
AACTGATACCAGAAAAATGTAAAAGATCATCAGAGACTATTATGTACAATATATGCTCACAAACTAGAAAACCTAGAGAAAATGGGTGAATGCCTGAAAACATACAACCTCCGGAGATTGAACCAGGAAGAAACAAATCCTGACTAGACCAATAATGAGTAGCAAGACTGAATCAGTAATAAAAAATCTTCCGACAAGCTCAGGTCCAGATGGATTCGCAGCTGAATTCTAACACACATACAAATAAGAACTGGTGCCAATCCTAGTGAAACCATTCCAAAAGACTGAGAAAGAGTGAATGCTCCCTAACTCATGCTATGAAGCCAGCATCGCCCTGATAGGAAAGCCAGGAAAGGATGCAATGAAAAAAGAAAACTAGAAACCGATATCTCTAATGAATATAGATACAAAAATCTTCAACAAAATCCTAGCAAATAAAATCCAACAGCACATCAAAGGGATAACTCACCATGATCAAGTGGGTTTCATCCCAGAGATGCAAGGATGATTCAACATATGCAAGTCAATAAATGTGATTTGCCATATAAACAAAAACCATATGATCATCTCAATAGACGCGGAAAAGCATTCAATAAAATCCAACATCCCTTTACGATAAATAGAGATGATGTGATAGACACTAAGCCCTGTGTAAGAGGGAAACTTCACTCTAATATCTGTCACACGTTACCATAGACTTGAGGGCTGTGCAATATACAGATCCTACCTGCTCAAATAGCACCTCCTATCGGATGTCTCAAAAATTCCCCACACTTAACATATCCAACACTTTCCTAGTTCTCCTTCCGCCTCTCTGGTCATTCTTACTGTGCCTACTTTTCACACTTACTCTCCTCTGGCCAAGAAGTCTTGGAGCATCACAAGGGTTTGTCATAGAGGCTCTCTTTTCTCCCAATATTCTTTTTCCCTAGATGATCTCATCCACCCAGCTACAGTGAAGTTTCCCTCTTACATAGGGATTAGTATCTCATATCAGCCCTCCAAGCCACAAAAAAAAAAAAAAGGCAAATAGTCAAAATTATTCAAGAAAGAAAACACCACAAGAAGTGCTATATTTGAGACCAATGTGCCATCATCTCTCAATAAATTCAACACAGATGATTTTCCATCCAGGATTTGAAAATGGTTGATTTCTTAGTTTATCTCCAGAAGAAGTTGGCTTGTATTTAGGTGTTATATTGTGTGAAACTTATGTGCAGTATTTTTAAATATTAGAATCACACTTAACTCAATGAAATACTCACACTGGAACTTGGACTG